>NW_028252424.1:0-73012 GCF_964263255.1 Lissotriton vulgaris
ATGCAAAGAGTTATTGGAAGAGAGTGAGGAAATTGTGTCATCTTCAAATGTGTGCCATCCACTTTTTCATTGTGTCACCTCAGCTGTTCCCTGGCTTAATGTGTTGTAACTTTCCTTTAACGGTGGCGCACCTGAAAGAATGTTTGGTGCATCACCAGAACTTTGGGTGGTGGCTGGAGAATTAACAGTGTGAGGACAACAGTGTTGGCTGTTGATGGTGTCCTCTGCCTGGTGTCAATAAACACTTAAAAGAAGAAGAAACACAGTGTCTACTTTGTTTTATTTCAGGTGATGAGGATGGGCTGGCATAAGGGGCAGACTTTGTGTGGTCTGAAGATTGTAATAATGCTTTCAAGAAAGGTGAAAGTGGAATTGCTTGTATGCCAATGTCGGGACCCTTCATTCGATGAGACAAAAAAACTATCTTGACCACGGACAAAAGTGTGCGAGGTCGGGGTGCCGTACTTTCGCAAATGGTTAATGGGAAAGAGAGAGTAAATGGTTTCGCTTCACGCTCACTCAGAGTGGAAGAACATGTCCAGTTTGGGGTCAAGTGTGATCCCCAGTGATTTGACGGAGGTTGTAGGTACAAGAGGAACATTAAGGGCGTTTAAAGCTTTGAGCCAATCAAGTATTTGGGTGGTTTCATCTTTATTTGAGATGAGGAGCCTTTCTGTCTTTTCTTCATTAACTTTGAGGTGGTTGGATGAGAGCCAATGTTGGACCTCTGTGAGTGTGCTGTTTAGTCTGTGGATGTCTGCGATCTAAGTGGTTTCCAGGTAGAGTTGTGTGTCGTCCGCGTAGAGGTGGAAGGGGATGTTGGAGTTCTTTAGAATTGTAATGAGGGGCTCCATGTAGATTTTGAAAAGTTGTGGCAAGAGTACTGACCTCTGTGGGACTCCTCTAGTAATGGGGAGGGGGTCCGATTCGAAGCTTTTGATTTTGATTATTTGAGTGCGGTTGTTGAGAAAGGAGGCAAACCATTTGAGAACTGTCTGTTCCAAACCCGCTCTCTTCTGGACAACATTGAGTAGCAGGGTATGATCCACTGCGTGAAACGCCGCCAAGAGGTCTAAGAGGATGAGAAGGCTACATTGGTTGGAGTCGAGCGACATGTGTAGATCATCCAGCACATTGATGATTGCGGTTTCTGTGCTGCAGCCCTTTCTGAACCCTGATTGGTGTGGGTCTAGAAGATTCATGTTATCTAGGTGATGGGTTAGCTGAGACAGCACACATTTTTCTAGAATTTTCGATAAGAGCGGAAGGTTTGAAACTGTTCTGAAGTTGTTCATGACCTTGGGATCAAGGCTGGGTTTTTTTTAGGAGTGGTGTGACTTGACCTAGTTTAAGGCAGTCAGGAATGGAGCCCTCACTAAGAGAGCTGTTGATGTTCTTGGCACAGATAAGGGCTAGAGTGGTCTTCAGGTCTTTGGTCAGTCTCGGGGGTAACTGATCCAGGGAGTGTGACGAGGGATTAGCGGTGGCTATGAGATCGTTTATCGCTTCAATTTGGATAGGTCGGAAGGAAGACCATAGAGTGGCTGCAGTTGCTGGCCTTAAGGGGGTAGTAGCAGTGGGGAGCGACTCTGTGAGGGCGGTGGGCATGTCGCTGAAAGATCGGTCAATTGAGGCCATTTTTTTGTTGAAGAAGCTAGCAAAGTATTCACATTGGGGTTTGGACGCTGCCACACTGTCTATCATTGGGATGGAGGTTTGGTTCCTGATGATATTGAAGAGTTCTTTGGTGCGGTTTTTAGCCTTGTCTAGAGCAGAGCAGAAGAAGGATGACTTTTTGCTCTTGATATGATTAAAGTAGGTTTTGCGAGCTGCCTTGAGTTGGTCCCGGTTGTGGGCGGTGGGGTTGTTCCTCCAAGTTCTTTCCATGGATCTTAGGAGTCTTCGCTCTTCGTTAATGTCAGTGGAGAACCAGGACCTGGAGGGGATGCATCTGTTTTTTTTTTAGTTGTCTGAGTGCTAGCTGATCCAGGATGCGCTCCAGGTTGGAATGATAGAGCAAGGTGAGTTCCGTGGTTGAGAGGAGCTCCGTAGAGTTCGGGAGGAGTGAGCTAAGAGCATCTTCTAGCTTGTCAAGGGGGACTCTTGATATGTTTCTGACCCACTTGGGGGAGGTTTGAGTGGGTGGGAGGGATAGAGCCGGATATTTGATATGAAAGAGGATGGCGTGATGGTCTGACCAGTCCACCGGGATGATGTGGTCAATCGAGATTGTATTTTTGTCCGCAATGATTGCATCTAGGATCGCTCCTCTATGGTGGGTTTCCTCTGAACACTGTTGGATCATATTGTGGCCTTGTAGAGGGGAGTTGAGAGATTGGATGAGCAGGTTTTTGGTTTCATTCCATCTTAGGTTGAGGTCGCCCAGAATTATTCTGAAGTCGTTATTGAGAGTGGTTTGAGTGATCAGATCCGTCAGCTGATCGCCAAATTCAATAGCGTTGCCTGGAGGGTGGTAAAGGAGAAGGCATTGAAGTGGGCTGTGTAAGGGCGAATTGAGGTTGACCGAAAGGCATTCAAAGGAGTTATAAAGGAAGGAGGGGGATTCAGTGATGGAGAGGTCACTTTTGTGGATAATTGCTATTCCACCTCCTTTGCGTATGGGCCTGTCTTTGTGGATAAGTGAGAAGCCGGGCGGCACCAGCGTGTCCAAGATGGGAGGGGATAAGGTGTTCAGCCAAGTTTCAGTGATGAAGGCTACATCTAGATCATGGGAGAGGATGGTTTCGGCTATATCCATTGCATGTTTGAAGGTGGATCTGCAGTTGATAAGCATGCAGTTAATGGGGGGGCCTGCGTTCGAATTCGGGTTGACAGAATTCGCTCTGGCTAAGGAGGATAGATAGGCTGGGGGTCTGGTGGCTTTTCAGTGGGGCGGGTCTCTCCTCATTCCAGTGATGACCTGAATCGAGGAAAGGGGTGAGGGGTGCGGGGGTAGTGCTTGGGTTGGCTGGTTAGGAGGGGGTTTGTAGGATGCGATGAGGGAGATCACTTCCTGGGGGGAGATGGAGGGAGAAGTTCTTCTGGGACTGTCAACTCGTGATTCAGTCCGTGGTTTATTAAGAGGAGGCCGGGAGCCTGGGGGGACAGGGACCCAAGAGGGGGGAGGGAGTCATTCCTGATGGGAGGTTGCTGGAGGTGGGGAGGTGAGCCGTGAGGGGGGGGGGGTAACTGGAGTTTTTCTGGGGGAAAGGGTTTCCTTCAGTCCGAGGATCAGCGTGGTGATCTGGGATTCTAGAAAGTCCCAGCGTTGTGTCATCATGAGAGCTGGGGAGGGGTGGGGAGGGGGGGTGGAACTGGGCCTTGAGTGAGAGGGGCAATGGGGCAAGACCTTAATAGTGGGGAGAGTAGAAGTTGGAGGGTCAGGTTCCGGTTTAGAGAGAACTAGAGAGGGAGAGGCGCATTGAGGCGAGTTGCTGTCAGGGGGGATACTAGGGGAGAGAGGGTCTGATTCGGGATTGGAGTTCGGATGGGAGAGGGCAAGAGAGCGGGAGGGGCATTGTGGAGAGTTGTTGTTCGGGGGATAATGGGGTGGGAGGATCAAGTTCGGGTTTCGAGTTCGGGTGGGCGAGGAATTGAGAGGGAGGAGGTTTGCGGCCCCTATGGAGGAGGTGGATATCTTCATTGAGTGGGATGGTGTGAGCTAGTGGATTAGGGGTTGGCAATCGGGGGCTGCGACTCGGAGTTGCTGGATGGTCTGGGATCTCTACGGGCATGAGATTGGGGACCTGGGGTGTTTTGTGCTTGGTGGAGGGGATGGTTAGAAGTTGGATGGGTAGGAGGGGGGCAGAGTTCTTGGAGGTTGGGTGGACGGGAAGGAGGCCGGGGATGTAAGGAAAATGGGGCTGGGGCTGGGGTAGGTGAATGACTGGTGACATGATTGAGCAAGGGGGGATGGGAATGTTGGGATGATGAAAGTCTGCTCTGCGTCTTAGGGGTTTGAAGGGAGCCACTGGGGGGGGAGGTGCGTGACTTATGAGGGTAGTGAGCAGTAGCCGTCTTTAGAGTGGGGAAGAGGGAGTTGAAGAACTCTAGGCTTTCGTCTTTCACCTGAATTAGAATGGTGCCATTCAGGAAAATGGCGATGGTGATATCTCTGGACAGAGATTGTTGGTTAAGGGGGAGATAGTTAGTTTCCGGTTGTGTTCTGTGAAGGTGGTTTTGGAGACAGGGAGGAGTGAGTTAAAGATAGTAACCCATAAGTCAGGCCTTGAAGTGTGCAAAATGAAGTCCATTTTTCTTTGCACTCTCGATGAGCAATGGTAGGTGTCCACAATAAGTGTTTTGGGGTGTTGCCTAATTAGATTCTGTTTAAAGTGTTTTTATCTTTGAAGGAGAGTCTGTGTGGGAATGTTTGGTGTAGGTGTTCTGTCCAAGAGGGGAAAGGTGTTTCTGTGACAGGCGGGGCTGCGTGTCTAAACGCATGGCCGGAGGCATCCTGGTACAATTAGGGGGAAGTGGGGTTGTTAATCGACTGGAGTGTCCGGGGTAGTTAGAAATGGGTGGACTTAGCTGCAAAATCCGGAGAGAGGAACTTAGTCTGAGGACACCATTCCGAGAGAGAGGAAAATCCGCTTTTGAGATAAAGCTCCTCCCTTTGAGGCGAGATTGTTAAATTGGGGAAGAAGCGAAGAGATGCTTGAAATTGGGTAGAGTCAGTTCGTTATTCAGGTTGATGAGATGTCCGAGGTGGCGACCAAATTCAGCCCTTGGAGGGAGAGGAACGGGCTGAGGCTAGCGTAAGGGGGCGATTAAAGCCCTTGTTGATATGAAATTCTGCTTTTAGTGTAAGCTCCTTGCTTACAGCGTGATTATTAAGTTAAACTGCGGCAGCGGCGAAGGGCAGTGCAGCAGGGGCCCAAAGGTGTGCTTACCGTTCAGGATCTCCTTTAAACTGAGGTGATGTCCGAGGTGGTGGCCATGTTGGGGCCAGGCAGCCCTTGGCAGGGGAGAAACAAACTGGAGCTTGCGTGGGGGGCGGGTATGGTGCCTGCAAAACAGTTCTTGTGTCCTCTGGTTGGGGCATCGGGCTGGAGCAGCGGGGGCCCAAATTGTGAGATTCACGATGGGAATCTCTTTCAGACTGCTGTGATGACTGCGATGTCCGAGGTGGCGGCCATATTGGGGCCAGGCAGCCCTTTGGCAGGGGAGGAACGAGTTGGAGCTTTCCTGGGGGGCCGGGTATGGTGCCTGTGAATCTTTTGGTGAGTCCAGTGGTCGCGGCGTCGGGCAAGCGCAGCTGGGGCCCAAAGTGATGAGCTTCACAAGCAGAATCTCATTAGGTCTTTCATTTTAACAGCAAGCCGCCATCTTGGGAGCACGCATCGACGAAATGGACCGGAGAGGGGACAACGTCCTCATTGAGATTTTATAGCTGGAGCCAGCGTCGCTCCGTTGTATTTGCCTGCATCTCACCCCTCACCTCACTTTTTTCTGTACGGAACTCCTTTGCAGCTCCCTTGGCGTTGCCAGCCCGTCCGCACCGCGAACGAGCGTCACGCCTTCCCCAGAACCCCGGTAAGTGAAGAACTGATTACCGGAGCGAGGTAGCTGCTGAAGGGAAGTGGGGGAGAGCACCGGATCAGGAGCAGGTAGGGCGGGGGACTCCAGCGCGTACCTCTAGCCTTTGCAGTCCCGATCCTGGACAAATCCATGGCACACAAAGGCAGACCGTTTCTGGGTTGGCTCGCCGGGACACGGTGCTCGTCGAGCCTTCCATACGAGGGGGCATCGGTGGGGTTGCTCCGGTCAGGATTAGCACTGAAAGTGATCCTTTGACCGTGCGTTTTATAAATCGACCATGAATATCATAATTGGTCAATAGTATTATAAACCGACCGAGTCGGTCGGAAGCGTTCCGACATGGGCTAGGAGATTCCAACTGTCAAGAGAAAGGTTCCGCCCGACATTGTATTCGGCCACTAAATGTTATAGGCCTGTACGTAAGTATAGTGCTGAATTAAGTTAGCCTAACTGTTGATGGAAAAATTATGCATTATCACAGAAAGTCCTGTTTTCTATATTGAACAAACATTTGTACAAAATGTTTTTCTTCTCTTTTATGTAGATGTTATACCTACTGGTAATTAATGAATAGACACTTGTTTTGTATTAGACAACTGATAGTAATTTACTCACCAGGAAGTGACCCAACAACAGGAAGAATGATTCATGGGAACAAGTTTTTGGATGAAAAGAAAAGAATGTTGTAACTTTTCAAGGAAAAATATCTGTTAGTTTGTTATGTTCTGGTGAGAGGATGGGGGGATAAATTGTTCCCAGGAGTCTGCTGACATTCTACTGGTTTAATGAAGAAGAAAGAAAATTATGTTACAACATAGACCTTTCCTGTTTGTATTAGTATGTATTCCAAGAACAGGGCAGATCGCTTCCCCAACATTCTGACTGGTCCTCTCTAATATTCTTGACTTCTCTACATGAGAAGGTATTTAGCCTAATTCTAAATGTTTGCAGAGTTATGATTTCAGATTATTTTCATTCTGATTTGCAAATAGTTTATGCTATGGCATTGATCTTTCAATTCAGAAGTCTCCATTGAGTTTCTGAACTGACACTTTTTCTCTCATTATACCAATTTATTTATTGTAGGGAGTTTCCTTTATAGAACATGCTTGTTGTATGATTACTATACTGACTGAGATGTTAACAAATATATTGTTCTATTTTATAATCAAATATTAATTAATGGATTATATTTTAATGCTGAAATCTAAAGATTAATGCTGAATGAATAAATAGATGAACAACTAAAAGATCTGAAAATAAAACCCTTTGACTCACACTAACTTTCTCTTTAGACTAAAATTTAAAGTCTTTGAAGATATATATTGACTATGTAGATGATTGCTCCTCATTTCTCTTCATCAACCAACAAAGGTCCATACAACTAGTGGCAAGGTTTATTTAATGATTACACTCAAAGACTGGGATATAGAAAACCCTGCTCCATCAACACCTAGGGTCTTGCAAAGGAGCTTAGGTACTAGGGTTCATCCAGAGTTTTTGTCATTTTATTATGATATGTCTGGTCCCTCAGATCCACCAGTCATGCCAACCTCATTATTTTGTCCTTTTTTATGCTTTCTATACTTTTCCTGTATTCTCTCTTCTGTGTAATACACCTTATCCTACCTTTGAATCTCCCTGGCCTAGCCGTGGCTGAATGTGTGTCCTGTAGTTTGTGGAGCACTTTATATGACCTGAAAACAAACTAAAAGCACCATATCAATCAGGATGTTTATCCTCTGTTGTTCCATCTGAAAGGACTTCTCTCTTAACTCTTAATCTTATATCCTCATGATATTTCCTTGTTACATCTCTTTAGAATTGTGTTTTGGAATTGCTTCTGAATTTGTGCTTTGCTAGTCACAGAATGTCTATTTTCGATGTGTGTGTGCATTTCTGTACTGGAAAATACTGTGACTCGTGAATGATATGCTTTGTTCTACTCTGTAAATGCTATGTTTTGTGGGGAATAACATTCAACTAATTGCTTAACCAAACGGTTGTATTTTGATCGTGTGTTTTGCACTTCACATCACTGCTTTGGAAAAAGATCTCTGATAAGTGAGTTCCCTTGAGGGTGCCCGTCAGGCATTGCAGTGCCGGCCCAGCGAGGAGCAAGCCCGAAAATAAAGCATGACACCCACAAGGGTGTGTGAGGGTCCCATTACCAAAAAGGAACTACTCCCCTTTTAGTGGCTCCTTTTCTCTGACCTACTTGTCTTTTAGTTGTCAGACAAAGGGCATATTCCTGTATTCCTATATGAAGCTTTCATGGGAGAGGGGAGTCATGACATAGTAGTGAGATACCAAATAGAGCACATGCGTCTTAAATTGGACAAATGTATGCAAGTGCTCTGAATTACAGGTCATTTGTTGTAGGGTGGCCTATGCCTCATCATCTGTCCAATTATTGACACCCCATGCCTCCTCTTAGGTCTGTGCTCTTCCTAGACCTGCCTGTCTTCTTTTTTATCACTCATTGGTACACTTCCTAAGACCTCTGTCCTCTCTCTCCCCTCTAAACCTCTTTCAGCTCAACTTCCCACTGCTCTTATTCTAAATCTGTTTTCTTTGTCTCTGTTCCTGGATTCTTGGGTCTCAGTCTCTGCACCATTGCTGGGGTCTGGGTTAACCTCAGTTGGAGTCTACAGGTGTTTGAATCTGCAGGTAACATGCATTAATGCATGGAGAAAGCTAGTCTGAACCTGAGTGGTTGAAAAATTTATAGCAGATTTGGAACTGGCAGTTAGTTCTCACGACACAAA
This sequence comes from Lissotriton vulgaris, assembly GCF_964263255.1. Lineage (NCBI taxonomy): Eukaryota > Metazoa > Chordata > Amphibia > Caudata > Salamandridae > Lissotriton > Lissotriton vulgaris. The sequence continues at coordinate 8,310 of NW_028252424.1, forward strand.
CTTGGGTTTCAGAGGCTGAACTTCAGCCCAGGGAGAGCAATAAAGAACAGATTCTGAGGAACCAATTTATCAAATTGAAGAAACACCTGGTGTAGACTGGTAGAGGAGTGTAAGTGAGAGGGTTGAGAAAAGATTGAACACATTTAAGAAATACTGGAATAGGAGTGGTTGCAAGAGGTAAAGTGAGGATTATGGGAATGTCAGTGTGGGTGAGTATGGGTGAGGGTGAAGGAATGTGTATGAGAGGTGTTTGTGAAAAGGATATTAGTACAAATGGGGTTTCTGGTAAGGGTGGACATAGTTCGCGAAGTAGCGCTACGCGAAGCTACGCGAAGTGCACTTCGCACTACGCGAACTTCACGTAGCACGCGAGATGCGTAGTAGCATGTTCGCACTGTGCAAGATGTGTTTTCAATGATTGCACAGTGCGGACAAGCATCCGGCACTGTGCAATCATTGAAAACGGCATCTTGCACAGTGCGAGCTGTAGTTTTCTGCTGCTCGAGTAGATTATTACTCGAGCTGCAGCTTTCTCAACGCAAACTGGTAGCAACCACTCACAATGAGAAACCTTACCTCCCCGCGATGAGAATCTCGCCGGGATTTCATTTTGCTTGCTCATGGTCGTGGACATGACGATCAGGGCCGCGAACAAGCAAAAAATGAGCGCTGCACTACGCTACGGTGCACTACGCGTGTTCGCACTGTGCTACGCGCAGCTCGCGTAGTGCGAAGTTGCGCAAACTTGGCAAACTCCGCGAGCGTAGCGTAGTGCTTCGCCCAGGGTCAGTTTCTGGTTAGTTATGGAATGCACCTCAGCCAGGCATAAGCCCCACTCTAGTCAACGCAAGTCAGTTAGACACCAAAGGTAACCTGTGCTCACCCTGTGGTAGCTTGGGACAGAGCAGTCAGGCTTATCATCAGAGGCAACATGTCAAGTGTTTGCGCAACACACTCACTCAGAAACACAATAAATACACCACAAAAGAGACTCCACAGAGGATTATATAAAAATACATGTATTATGTTGTACATAAAACAAGTATATATGGAAAGGAACTCGCACAGCTAATGTAATTCCAAATGGTATAATTTTTGAAAAGTTGTAGTGTGCATCGGGGAAACACTGTCTGGCCAGTCAGTGTTGAAAGGTAAACACTAGAGAAATAGCTCTCCCGCCTAGGGAGAGGGCACCCCTGTGCACAACTGTAGGTGGACCAACCGGTCTGATTCAATTAATCCAGATAGCAATGAAAGTGTTCATAACGGAGATTTATTCATCTATCCAGTTTTATAGTATTCGGTGCTTTCAATTGTATGAAGCATATCAATCTTAATAATCCAAAACAACATGCTTGATTCTGGGTATGTTCGTAATCACACAGCCCCAATGCATTTCGGGCGGAGCCCGTCGTCAGGGGGTTACTTCGTGTGACACTCGTCAGCGGATTGCTATCTGGATTAATTGAATCAGACCGGTTGGTCCACCTACAGTTGTGCACAGGGGTGCCCTCTCCCTAGGCGGGAGAGCTATTTCTCTAGTACATAAAACAAGACCAAAAGTACATGATTCATAAATACTTTGCAAATTATGCACTTTTCAACTATCACAACGAAGGCATTTTTTTTAAAATATAGCACTCATTGTCCAGTAGCAAAAGAAAGTGAGAACAATAATAATAAAGGCACACATGCATCATTGTAGGCAATTGATGATTCAATAATTGCGATTATTAAAGAATCGCAGTTATGGGATCACAATTACCTATGCATGTAGGTTTTGCTAAAATATTAGCGATTCCTACATATTCCTTAATTGTGAAATGCAAATTGTGATCCACAATTAAGGAATAGCTTCCAATTCATTCCTATAGGCCTAGCGACCCATATGAATGAATGGGAATTGCATGCGCAATTTACGAGTACCAAACAGGTACTCACAAATTGCGCATGCAATTTCAAGTGTACAAGGGGGGCCAAAAGACCACACTGATGCATCCCTGAAATATGCATGTGATCACATGTTGCGCACACATATGCCCCTAGGGCATATGTGTGTGCAACATGGCACTTTGAAAAATGCCATTTTGTGCATTTTTCAAAGTTTTCGCAAATTACCATCAACTTTAAATTGATGGTAATTTGCGACCTCAAATTGCGAAATCACAATTTTAAAGAGTATTATGCATTGCATTTAATTGCGATTCCCTAAATGCATTCACAATTTAGGTAATCACAAAATTTGCGATTACCTATATTGCGAGATTGCATTTGGGTTGATGCATCCCAAATGCAAACACACAGGTCACAAAGGGGCAGAGACCGAGTCTAGCACCAGGACCCCTGGACCCCGCACACTCCACAACTCCAGACTCCGATATAACGCCAACACCCTCCACGCTCGCAACACCGGCCGAGACCACCGCTGCTTCCAGGCTGCCCCGAAACGCACCCACAGGCCCTTCTCCTGCCACACCTGCAGCTTCACCTGCCACAGAAACACCAAACCTCCAAGGACCGGCCCCAAACACCTCCGATGCATTCTCTTAAACACCCGCTCCGCACACAAACACGCTATTGAGCTCTGGGACCACCTTGACACCTCCGCCCCAGACGTTGCCTTCCTGACCGAGACCTGGGGGAACGACTCTGTGGTACCTGACATCGCTATAGCCATCCCGGACGGCTACGAGATCTCCTGCAGAGACTGCACAAATGGAACCGGAGGAGGAATAGCCAACGTCCACAAGCCCACCCCCCAGGTCCACACCCTCGCAGACAACACCCTCAACTCCGCCGAACACCTGTACTTCTGGATCCACACCGACCCCAATACCACCCTCAGAGGAACACTCGTCTACCGACCCCCCCCAGACCACGGGCCCTGTTCAGTGACTCCATCGCCGATCTCGCCAGCACCCACGCACTCGCCTCCACAGACTACATCCTCCTTGGGGTCCTGAACTTCCACCTAGAGAACAACAACAACACCAACTCCACCAACCTGATCGACAAGCTCGCACACCTCGGCCTCATACAGCTCATCACTGAACCCACCAACGACGCCGGCCACACGCTCGACCCCGTCTTCTGCACAAGCACCCACGTCACTTTCACCAACACCACCAAACTCCACTGGACTGACCACCGCTGCATCCACTTCATCTTCAAGAAACCAACCACGCACCACCGCACCCAACAGCTACCCCGACGCTGCTGGAACAAAGTCACAGAGGACCAACTGACCTCCACCCTCACCCAGAACCCACCCACCGACCCCACTGACCCAAATGCTGCCACCCGTAACCTCAGACAGTGGATCGATTACTGCGCCAACACTCTCGCCCCGCTCAAGAAACCCTTCACCAACCACCCCAGCAAGAAAGCCGCCTGGTTCAACGAAGAATTCCAGACTTACAAACGGACAGGCCAGAAGCTGGAGAAGAAATGGCTCCACGACCGCACACCAGACAGCCACGCAGCCCACAAGGATGCCATCCACAGACATCACCACCTCATCAGAACTGTCACGAGATCTTCCTTCAAAGCCCGCCTGGATAACAACGCACACGACAGCAAAGAGCTCTTCAACATAGTGAGGGTACTCTCCAATCCCAGCGCCAACACCAACGACATCCCGCCCTCGCAAGAGCTGTCCGACTCACTAGCCACCTTCTTCCATCGCAAGATCGCCGGCATCCACGACAGTTTCAACAACCCATCCGCTCCAACCACGACAGACCCCACCCCTTACGCCACCTGCACCAACCAGCTGACCTCCTGGATCCACGTCAATGATGACGAGACACGCAAGGTCATGAACTCCATCCACTCAGGATCACCATCTGACCCCTGCCAGCACCATGTCTTCAACAAAGCAGATGCTACCATCGCACCCCAACTACAGAAGGTCACCAACATCTCCTTCGACACAGCAACATTCTTGGAAAGCTGGAAGATCGCCAAAATCAACGCCCTCCTCAAGAAGCCCAAGGCTGACCCCAAGGACCTCAAGAACTTCCGGCCCATCTCCCTGCTCCCCTTCCCGGTGAAGGTAATCTAGAAAATCGCCAACATGCAGCTGACCCGCCACCTTGAGGACAACAACATCCTAGACCCATCGCAGTCAGGTTTCAGACGAAACCACAGTACCGACACAGCCCTCATCTCCGTCACAGATGACATCTGTCGCCAACTAGACAATGGTAAAACCTCAGCCCTCATCCTCCTGGACCTGTCAGCCACCTTTGACACGGTCTGCCACCGCACACTAAGAACACGCCTTCAAGAAGCCGGAATCCAGGAGAAGGCCCTGGACTGGATCACGTCCTTCCTCTCCAACAGAACCCAGAGAGTCCGCCTCCCACCCTTCTGATCGGAAGCCACTGACATCATCTGCAGTGTACCCCAGGGCTCATCCCTCAGCCCGACCCTGTTCAACGTCTACATGGCTACCCTCACACAAGTGGCCCGACAGCACGACCTGAACATCATCTCCTACGCTGACGACACCCAGCTCATCCTCTCCCTCACCAAGGACCCGCACACCACCAAAACAAACCTCCACGAGGGAATGAAGGCCGTCTCCGAGTGGATGAGGAGCAGCCGCCTGAAACTGAACTTGGACAAGATGGAAGTCCTCATCCTCGGCCCAAACCCCTCTGCCTGGGACAACTCCTGGTGGCCGACCTCACTGGGAACAGCCCCAACACTCACGGATCATGCACGCAACCTAGGATTCATCCTTGACTCCTCCCTCTCCATGTCAAAACAGGTCAACGCTGTCTCCTACTCCTGCTACAACACCCTCCGCATGCTTCGCAGGATCTACAAGTGGATCCCGACCGACACCAGAAGAACGGTGACCCAAGCCCTCGTCAGCAGCAGGCTGGACTACGGCAACGCACTCTATGCAGGAACCCCGACCAAACACCTACAACGGTTGCAACGCATCCAGAACGCCTCCACCCGCCTGATACTCAACATCCCTCAACACAGCCACATCACCTCCCACCTTAGAGACCTGCACTGGCTCCGCCTCAACAAGAGGATCACCTTCAAGCTCCTCACCCACGCACACAAAGCACTTCACATAACCGGACCAGCCTACCTAAACAACAGACTCAGCTTCTACACCCCCGCCCGCCAACTCCGCTCCGCAAGCCTCGCCCTCGTCACCGTACCGCGCATCCAACAAACAACCTCTGGTGGCAGATCCTTCTCCTTCCTCGCTGCCAAGACCTGGAACACCCTCCCCACCCATCTGCGGCAGACCAAGGACCTGCTCACCTTCAGGAAGCTCCTCAAGACCTGGCTCTTCGAGCAATAGCAGCACTCCCCCTCCCTCAGCGCCTTGAGACCCTTACGGGTAAGTCGTGCTCTTTACAAATTCAATGATTGATTGATTGATCTTGTTTTACTTATCTACACCCAGAGTGGCTAAGCTGCTCCCTTACACAATCAGTAATGAACTGGAACTAAGCTTATCGAAGACAAAGACAATTACCTTTGGAAAAAGGAAGATGCTAAGTGGCAAGTGGCAATGTGTTCACAGGGCCGGTCGCTCCACTCACTGCCCAGCCCACCGTGACTGCGCTCGAGTTCCCGCTGCTGCCCTGAGCCCGCCCGGCCGCTGAGGATTTGGTCTGCCTCTGTTTCCTTCTTGGTATAGTCCGCTGTGACTCGTTTCTTTGCATAGCCTTTGTGCCCTGTCTCTGCTTATTAGATGGCCCTAGTGATTGTTCTTCGTCTAACCCCTGTGACTGGTTTGCCATTGTTTAGCCCTTTGTGCCCTGTTTCTGTTCATTAGATAGCCCTTCTCACTGTTTATCATCCTGCCCCTGTGTCCTGTTTTCTCTCGTTTCACTCTGCCGCTCTGTGCGACAGTTTTTCCTGCCTTTGCACACTCCCCGCTCCCCCGCCGCTGCCCCCCTGCGGCCCCGCCCCCTTCCATCCTTGCGCCCAGCTCCCTTCCGATTCGCCACCCCGCTCCCGCCTCCCAGCTGCTCCTCCCTCCCACTTCGCCATTTATGGCTGGGACCGCGCGTACGCGCAGCGAACACGCACAGCGGGCGTCCCGATTGTGCGCCGAAGGTGCGCCAAAGGCAAGCGCGTCTGTGCCCGTCCGCGCCTTGACCACACCCAGCACCAGGAACCCTGGCCCCCGACGACGCCAGACCACACGACAGACCTACGACGCCGCCACCCTCCACGCACTCAATGCCGGCCGAACCCCCGCCTGCTACCTAGCCACCCTGAAACGCACCCACGGACCCTTTACCTGCCAAGCCTGCAAATTCACCTGTCCCCGGACCTGCACCGCACCCAACAAGCTGAGCACCAGCAACAACCACCCCAAGTGCATCCTGCTCAACACCCGCTCCATCCACAGACACGCCGTCGAACTCTGGAAACTGCTCGACACAACATCACCAGACTTCGCCTTCCTCACAGAAACCTGGATGAACGCCTCCTCAGCGCCTGACATCACCATAGCCATCCCAGACGGATACAAGATCACCCAGAAGGACCGCGTCAACCAGACTGGAGGAGGCATTGCCATCGTACACAAGAACACCATCCGCATGACGACCAACCCCGACGACACCTTCACCGCCGCCGAACACCTTGACTTCCAGATACACACCGACCCCAAGACCACCCTCAGAGGCACCCTCAGCTACAGACCCCTGGGACCACGCACCCAATTCAGCGAAGACATCGCCGACTTCATCAGCCCACACGCCCTCCCCTCCGCTGACTACATCCTCCCAGGGGACCTCAACTTCCACCTGGAGAACAACAAGGACCACAACACAGCCACCCTGCTGAACAACCTCGCTAACCTCGGACTCAAGCAACTGGTGAACACCCCCACCCACTACACCGGCCACACGCTTGACTCAGTCTTCTCCTCCAGCAAGCACATCTCCTTCAGCCACTCCACCGGACTCCATTGGACTGACCTTAGCCGCATCCACTTCAGCTTCAGAAAAACCACGACCCACCACCACCCGCAAGTGGGTCCTCGCAGGAGCTGGAGCAAGATCACCGCCGAGCAGCTCACCACCTCCCTCTGCCAGAACCCTCCCGCCAGCACAACGGACCCCAACGAAGCAGCCAGCAACCTCACACAGTGACTCACCAACTGCGCAGACGACCTCGCACCACTGAAGGACCCTCCCAGCAGCAGAGCCGGAAGCAAGAAAGCCCCCTGGTTCACCGACGAACCTCCAAGCAGAACTGCCGCACCCTTGAGAAAGCCTGGCGGCACGACCAGACCACGGACAACATGCCGGCCCTCACGCACACCACCCGCAAACACCACCAGCTGATCCGCACCACCAAGAAGACAGCACTCAAAGAACGACTGGACAACAATGCCCACAACAGCAAGGAACTCTTCAGCATCCTCAAAGAGTTCTCCAACCCCAGCCCCGGAAACAACGACATCACTCCCTCGCAAGACCTCTGCGACTCACTCACCTCATTCTTTCACCGCAAGATCGCCAACATACACAACAGCTTTGGCGCACCAATCACGCACCCAACCACCGAACCAACGCCCCCCACCACCACCCTCTGCGCCTGGACCTTGATCAGCACTGAAGACACCACCCCCACGATGAACACCATCCACTCCGGATCACCAACCGACCCCTGCCCCCACCACCCAAATCCGGGACATCATCAACACCTCCTTCAACACCGCCACCTTCCCAGAGACCTGGAAGCACGCCGAGCTCAGCTCCCTCCTGAAGAAACCAACAGTGGACCCCACCGACCTCAAGAACTACCGCCCCATCTCGCTCCTCCCTTTTTCTGCCAAAGTCTTCGAAAAGACCATCAACAGACAGATTGCCGCCTTCCTCGAGACGAACGGATCCCTCGACACTTCGCAGTCCTGTTTCCGAGTCAACCACAGCACAGAGACCGCCCTCATCGCAGCCACTGACGACATCAGATCCCCGCTCGACAACGTGGAAACAGCGGCCCTCATCCTCCTGGACCTCTCTGTAGTGTTCGACACTGTCTGCCACCACACCCTAGTACAGCGCCTCAGCAACATCGGAATCCGAGAGAAAGCACTGGAGTGGATAATCTCGTTCCTCGCCGGAAGAACCCAGAGAGTCCGCCTCCCCCAGTTCAGATCCGAGACCACCGAAGTCATCTGCGGCGTACCACAAGTGTCATCACTCAGCCCAACCCTCTTCAACGTCTACAAGAGCCCTCTCACAGCCTTCGCACACAAACACAAGCTCAACATCATCTCCTACGTCAACAACACCCAGCTAATCCTGTCCCTCACCAACGACCCCGCCACCATCAGAACCAGCCTACACAAAGGGATGAAAGACGTCGCGGAATGGATGAAAAACAGCCGCCTGAAACTGAACTCAGACAAGATGGAAGTCCTCATCCTGGGATCATCGCCCTCCGCCTGGGACGACTCCTGGTGGCCACCTACCCTGGGCACCACCCCCAAACCAACGGACCATGCACACAACCTGGGCTTCATCCTGGACTCCTCCCTCTTGTTGACCATACAAGTCAACGCTGTCTTGTCATCATGCTTCAACACCCTAGGCATGCTCCGTAAGATCTTCTGATGGATCCCCACCGAAATCAGAAAGACGGTCACCCAGGTACTTGTCACCAGCCAACTGGACTATGGAAACACCCTCTACGCAGGAACCACAGCCAAACTACAGAAAAGACTCCAACGCATCCAGAACGCCTCCACACGACTTGTCCTGGACATCCCCCGACACAGCCACATCTCCGGCCACCTGAGAGACCTGCACTGGCTCCCCGTCAGCAAGAGGATCACGTTCAGGCTCGTCACCCTCGCACACAAGGCCCTCCACGACCTGGGCCCCAAGTACCTCAACAACCGCCTGACCTTCTACGCGCCAACCCGCCAGCTACGATCGACCAGCTTCGCCCTAGCCGCCGTACCACGCATCCGCAAAGCCACCGCCGGGGAAAGATCCTTCTCCTACCTGGCCGCCAAGACATGGAACTCCCTCCCGATCCACCTCCGGCTGACCCAGGATCATCTCTCCTTCAGGAAGCTCATCAAAACCTGGCTCTTCGAGCAGTAACGAACCCCTCCCCCCAGCGCCTTGAGACCCCTCAGGGTGAGTAACGCGCTATACAAATGTCCATGATTGATTGATTTATTGAATTTAACTGCCAAAGCGCCGAAAGCACAGTTTTCTAAAAAATTACTTGGTGGTTTCCATGAACACTATGGGTACTTTCTCCAAACAGAAAGAACTGGTCAGGCCAAGGCTCTGTCAATTGAGGCAGCATTAACTAAGCTTGCAAGGCAGCTATCAGGCCCAAGTGTGACCCCGCTCTTAACAGTCATGAAAGCCACAACTTCCAAATACTTATCATATGGGCAGGAGATTATTCTGGAGAAATACTCCCGTAGTTTAACCTCTTAAGCGCTGCTGACGGCCAACGGTCGTCACGAGCGCTACCTCCCCAGTGCTGCGCACGACCATTGGACGTCCATTCAGCACTGGTTCCAATGGACAGCGCAGCACTGGGGAGGGATATTTGCGAAGCAGCTAAGGTGATAAACAAGACAACAGCAAAAATCTTCAAGTGCCTATGGCATCCCCCGAAATCTTCCTCTCCAGATCAGTGAAGACTTGAGTTCGGTCTTTTAGATCATTGAGGGGTAGGGGTCGTCACCTTCATCAAGCTGTGCAATAAACAACGCACTTCAAGGGAAGGAAGCTTGGAAGCTATGCTGTGGCAAGAAATTCCGATCAGCCAAGTGGGACAAAAACATTGCTGCTATATAGAACAATCAGTGGAAATTTTCGACGCAACAGAATACTGGGGAACTAACCCGCCTCATCGGGCCCTAAAAACATACATAAAAATAAAAAGTCTGGTTCTGGTCTTTTCACTCTGACAGGGCACAACTGGTAAAACGGAAACATGCCTGTACGCTTCTATCGGGGTTTAGGCCTAGTGTTGTGGTGCCATATCTATCATGCACCTATGCAGCAGTATGGAAAAAAGATTGATGGCCCTCAGGATGGGTGACTGGCCCTTCTTGTACCATCTACCAGAATGACACCGTTCAAACAACAGCACAGTGTGCAGGGACAACGGAGACCACACTGGACAGCCGGACTTCAAAAATCTAGAGCTATGAACGTCCTTACTACTGTGGTTTATTGGAACGACACTTTTTTGTGTTAAAAAAAATGATGTTTTTGCATTCCCCTGCAAATACTTTCTTGGAGACAATGTATGCCCTAGGAAAATCAAGTAACCTTATATCAGGGACTCTCTGGTCCTGTGCAAAATCTTAACATCAATGTTTTTAACTTTTGCATTAACCGTTGTTTTTTTTAAATCTTTTCCCTTACTCTTCAGTAAGTGTTTTCTTGTTGTAAAGATTTTAATCAATCAAACAATAAAGTTTTACACAGGTGGCTGCCTGAGAAACATCATTAGCAAGGGATGTAAAATGAATAAGTGGCACCGAATACCAAGTTTGGTACTAGTTTGATTTGAGTTGTGATACTTGCTGATATTCTGATTTGTAAAATGAAATGCTTCCTCGTCCCATCACAAGTATGTTCCTCACTTTAGCTGTGTCTAGTCTGAATCCCTAACAGTTCCGAACCCCCACCATCCTCAACTGTGTTCTAAAAATGACTCTTCCTCTCTCCTCGGTTTTTTCTTTTCCTGCGCGACCTTATACCCTGCAATCTGTGCATGCACGTGTACGTGCTCGGCTCAATCTTTGCATTCGCTGTGCAAGTTTTTGATTTCCGGTGTCATGCACTGACTAATAAGATGCTGGGGCCTCATTTATGAAAAGTGACGCATCCCTGCGTGAAAACAGCGATGCGTCACTTTTCACTGCGCACTCTTTGCGACACCAATGATGCGTCATATTTAATGTATGACGCATCATGTCGCAAGGACTTACAGATACGTCAGTATTTCTGACGTATCTGTAAGCGCAAAAGTGACGCATTGCTGGAGTGTGTCACAAAAGTGACGCAACTCCAGCAATGCGCCCTTTCACATGGGGAAAGCCCCATGTGAAAGGGCTTGCGTCAGTCTTACGCCTGCTGTGAGGCTGGCGCAAGATTTTGACGCAACAGCATCCTAAAAGTGACGCAGTGAAATCTCATAGATTTCACTGCGTCACTATTACGAGGCTTTTTGCGGGGGAACGCCCCCTCTGCATACATTATACCTGACGCAGGTATAATGTGGCGCAGGGGTTTAAAAAGTGGCGCATCTACCTAGATGCGTCACTTTTTAAATATGGAGCAACAAGGCGCATTTTTTACGCTGCTGGTGCGTCACAAAAAGTGACGCAACGGCGGCGCAAAACTGACGCAAGGCCTCATAAAAAAGGGCCCTGGCTTTTATATTATACTCCTCACAGTCCCCTGTAATTGCGTCAGATTTAGAGGCAGTTTCATCAACGTCACTACCAATAGTACGATTAAAGCTATTCACAACCATCGTGATATGTCACGAGCATTGAAGAAATGCTTTGCCTGCGTTTTTATTTAATGGAACACATTTATTTATTTATCTTATTTTTTTGGGCAGATTTATGTGGCGCGAATTCGACCCAAAGGTATTGGAGGATTTACTTGAGCACCAGTTACGTTACACAAGGACACATTCATAATATTTTTAATAATTGTGGTAGGCACAGGGAGATTAAGTGATTTTCACAGAATCACAGGATTTGGAGTCAAACCCGAGGCTCGAAACTTGGATTTCAAGCTCCAAAGCTGGCAGCTCTAGCCATGAGACCACATCCTCACCCCATTTAGCCAGGAAACAAGCTTTACTTTCCCTATCTCAGAATGAGAAAATGCTCTGTCTAGTCCAGCAAGCCAGTATCCCTTTATCCTTCGATACTTCTGAGATAACATACATACATCCGACTGACTACTGTGGCCATGTCAGCTGTCTTTACTAGTCGTTTACCCCCTTTATTTTTCTCTGCTACCAACTGATGCGTAAAGTGCTACAGAAAGTCGGACGCCCATGAAGAGTCACAGATCAGTTGATTTGCTGTAATGAGACTCCTCAGGCAAAAATTTTTGTAACAGGAGAACTACATGCCGGGTCCAGCCATGTTAGATCCTGTGGATGATTTGAGATGATCTGCCTTCACACGGCCACTGCTGGTACCAATGCAGTGGCAAGAATGGAGAGGACCTGGTCTAGCATTTCAGTCTGAACTGTTCTGATTGGAGCATTGTTAGAAATGGGATTTCTGGTTGGCTAGGGCTCGTGCCTAAGCAAGGCAAAGACCACCACTCAAGTTAGGGCAAGGGAGTTACACGCTGAAGATAACCCCTCCTCACACCTTGGTAGCTTGCCACGAGCAGTCAGGCATATCCCAGAGGCAATGCATAAAGTGTTTGCGCAACACACAAACACAGCAGCAACCCACTAGTCACACTACAAAAGGAACTCCACAGAAGGTTATACATGAAAATAGACTTTGTATTTTCCAAAACACATTAGAATAGTAATCACACAATATACACTGTGCCAACTGGCACTAGGCAATATTTACAGGGGATTATATACACATGACAGGACCATCACAAAGTGAAAATTGTAAATGTAGAACTTAAAATAAAAGTAGAACACAACCAGTAATTACTGGCAAAATGTTGTACTCAGCATCATATCAGGCGCAAAACACATAATACGCCAACGTCATAAGCATAAACCTATTAGGTAATAACCTCATTGTCATAAATCACGCTAGGGGCATAAATCACATAGACCAGAGTAGAGGTATAAATCAGGGTGCATAAATCACAGTACCTGTGCACCACATAAAGCCCATGTACAGCCTGGTGCCCTAACAATCTAATGCAGTTCCCCTGGCCAACTGGTCTTCTCAGAGGGCTCAAATGCCCTATGTCCAAATAGTCAGGGCTTAGCTGCCAATGCAGCAGAATCCCAAAAGTGCGCAATTGGGAGGCCTAAATGTAGCAGCTGCCGCTTATTGCGGTGCAGCTGTGCAGATAACAAAATGTGGGCACTGACACTCATGGTACCCTCTGGGACCCTCCAAGTTCCCTCTGGGATTCTCTAAGTAATTATGTGCAGCGTTACAGCTGCCCACTGTCAGTTGGGTAAGCTGGGGAAAATGCCTTGGCACTACAGTGCACTGGGAACCCTCAATCGGGTCCTACAATGGCGCCCAAACGTTGCAGCTGCCAACTGTCATGCTGGGCAGCTGTGGCAGCAACGGACACAGACAATGTGCCCCGAACGGCACCCCAATGTTGCCAAGGAAAGTAGCACTAGCACCAACTGTGCTCGAGGAAAACCAACAATGCACCAAACAACTTCAGCTCCCCATAGGTGCCTGTAGGGGCCAGCACCAACAATCCCACGGAAGCTCCCCTTCACCGAGGCTCATCTGGTGCCACTACCCGGCACAGCAGGCAAAGGCTCACATTCAGCCCCACTCATCGGGCATGTCATTTCGCTCAAAGAGCTGGGAGCTGCGAGGCTCCAGGTGGGCCTCTCCTCTCAACTCCACTCTTCTCGGTGGGAAACAAGGCTCTGTCTCTCTAGTTGGCTGACGGGTCTCTCAAAGCTCACGAGTTCCCCGTGCAGACTTGCCGGCTTCTTCCTATGGCCCTGGGAGGCGGGGTAGGCTCCTGTCCTCCTTCCTGCTTGCATCACGTGGCCCGCCTACCATTGGCAGTTCAGGCTGGACTGTTCCAATGAGGCACAGGGTCAGACGGATTTGTATTTGGCCATGTCTGAACTGGGGTGGAGGAGTGAGCTCAAGAATGATGATGGATTAAACCCAGATCAGTTGACTGGGAGTGAGTGTTTGATTTGCTCAAGCGCTCCGTCCATCATCCCCTTTGGTATCGCTTTGTTTGCTCTAAGTTGGCAGGGTATACCCAGACGTGGGTCCCTTGCTCCCTTTGACACTGGATTCAAGCTAGCCTGGCTGATGAAGGCTGATTATCCAGAGACGGGTCCCAGGATGCTTCTTTCTGGTCCAGGGAAGACATGGATTGGCAGTTTGGGCTGAACTGTTCCCATGAGGCACAGGGTCAGACTGATTTGCATATGGCCATGTCTGAACTGGGGTGGTGGAGTGAGCTAAAGAATGATGATGGATTAATCCTAGATCTGTTTACTGGGGGGTGGGTGTTTGATTTGCTCAAGCGTTCCGTCTATCATCCCCTCTGGTATCGCCTGCCCAGCATCAGGTGGAAGCGCCTGTCCTCCTGATCGCGCCGGGCCACAGCAATTGCGGAGTGGGCACCCGCTAGGAGTACACACAAATGCGGGGTGGGCACCCCCTCCATTGGGCAGTGATATGGGGGAATACCCACGTTGGGATTACCCCTGAATGAGAGGAAGCCCCACACTGAAAAGTCTCAGCCCTCTCCTCTTGGGCAAATTAAAATAAAAGCACTCACGAGGCCACAGCTCAAGCCAGGAGAGTGTCCTTGGTGCTGGGGGGACCACAGCACAGTACTGCCATCCAGGCCAGCACGCTGGGAGCCACAGGAGACAGCAGCTGGGTGCCCCGGTGGTTCCTCCTAGCAGAGTGTCCCTTCCAAGCAAGCACTGTACAGAACAACTTCATGGGGTCACAGCACCTACATTTATAGGACATTTTCCTTTGTCTGCAGTACAGGACTTTAGGGGAACCAGACACAACTTGTACATGGGGGAATATGAACACTTTGTTTTCCAAGCTCCTCTTCCCCTTTGTTAGGTGGGGACTCGTCATCAGACACACCTCAGGGGGCGGAGCCAGAATTCACTAGGGCAGGCACAATCCTATTCAGGGACTAGGGACTTCTCCTCCCCATTACTCCAATTGCAGATGCCCATTCAGCCTAACGCTGACCCCCCCTGCCCCTCCTGGAGCCACACACACCTCACTAGCCCCTGTCACTCCAAAGCCAGACATGCAATCTACATCAGGCAGGCCGGCACAGAGCACACAGAAGTGCCAACTTCTAAAAGTGGCATTTCAAAAATCGTTATAATAAATGTGCGCACACCATTGCGTAGCATTTCTTATTACTATTACAACCATACTAAACTTGACCACGCTGCATCTCTCATATCAGGACTTACCACTGACACACTTATCAGGGAACCCCCTATGCATCCCTATGGGAGGGCAGGCCAATCTCACTAAATGTAACACAGAGCACGCACGCACTTTGCACTGGAGAGCAGCGGTAAAGTGGCCAAAGTCCTAAAACCACTAACACCATGTTAGAAAAAAGGTTGGGAGAAAGGCAAAATATTTTAGGGATGACCCTGCGGAAAGAGGCAAGTCCAGCAAGCATGACCAAGGCTGATGGAAAGGGGCAACCACTCGGTCTCCCCGAACGTATGGTTGGGTGCCCCGATCCTCCCGGGAAACCATTTTGGGCGGGGGGCGTGTCTCGGCTGGTATGCCCGAAGCGGAGTAGCCGGGGCGCGCCTTTTCCCGCCCAAGAGGGGTTGTCCTAGACACCTACACCGATGACCACGCCCAGTAGGCGTACCGGAGGAGGGTACACGCCCTCCCGCAGAAGAATAAATAGAGCGGGAATCCGAAGAAGCGTCCTCTTGTTCTTGTGCTCTGAAGGCTGCACCCACTCATTGCTCGTGAGCCCTCGACGGAACAAGCAGCAATTTTGAGAACTTGTAATCTTGTTGTTTCTCTTTCAGTTATTTGGAGTTCGAAGAGTCCAGGACCTCGTTGATCGACTGGGAGCAGAATACTCGATACCATGGCTGGCAAGAAAGCAGGAAAGCGTTCCGAGACGGATAAGGTGCTACGCCTGTTGGTGAACCGAATGACTAGCATGGAGCGGAAACTCGGACAAGTCCCATCGATCGGTCGAGGTTTGGCGGATGTCAAAAAACAACTGGCTGCGCTGAGCAATCCTGGTAACCCGAAGAAGGTAATAGGCCCGGCCTTGCCGGGAATCGTCCCCGGGGGTAGAGGGAAGCGGGTCAGGAAGAGGGCGGTTTCAGGGGAGGTTCTGGTCCCAGAGGTACCCCCGGCCACCCCTGACACATCGGCAGACAACCCAGTGCCAATCCCAGACGCGGGTCAACCGATCCCTGTAGTGATTACCCCCGCTACCGATGAAGATATGCCTCCTGAATTGGCCACCCAGTTGGCCGCATGGCTCAATAAAAAGGCAGGGGGTGCCAAGGCGCCCAGAGACACGGCCGAAGAGGCCAAATTACTAATCCAGCAATTGCTGCAGTCGCGAGATGCCGCGAAGGCAAATCTTCCTCTTGTTTCCCCACAGGTGACACCGGTAGGACCTGCAGTTGAACTCGAGAAAACGGCGGGAACAATGACCGAACCGGGTAAGCTCGCTTTGCCAATGGCGGGGGAGGGCTCATTACCCTCAAGGCGGGAGAGGGTGGCACAGCACATCCCTATGGCCACAAAAGAGTTAATATGGGGAGACAAGTATGTCAATATGTTTTCATTATTAACTGACCATCGCGAGATGGAATATGCTAAAACCCAGAAAGATTTGTGGCACCCGAGCGTGTGGCGCGCCAAGATGGCGGAATTCAGGGTGGATGAAACGATAACGAATTGGGCGAAGGCCTTTGCAATCTTTACTGCGGTCATGGGGGAACGTAAACCCGAGGTGTTAACTGGACTGTCTTGCTATCAAACTCGTATTATGGATTTTTATGCAATGTATGAGGGAGAGGAATGGAGAGGTTATGACATGAAATTCGGTAAAGCGAAAGAATATGATGCCTCTCTGACATGGGACTGCCTCGACTCGGTCTCATGGCACAAGCAGCTCCTGCCGGGGGCGGCAGGTACATCCTCGCCGGGCGGGATTGGGTCGGGGGTCTTCCGCCAAAAGCCCGCGGTGCCCTTTCGAGCAGGCGCCGGTGGCGATCACCAGCCGAAAACCGGCGGGAATGGCGGAAAGCGGGGGGTCTGTTGGGGCTTCAATCGAGGCAACTGTAACAGACCGCAAGGAACATGTAGGTTCAAGAATGTGTGTGCGGGCTGTGGGAATTCCTCACACCCAGAGAGTTCATGTAGATCAAAAAATAACGGGCGGGAGGAAAGGGAGGGTCCAAGCAGGAGTAAGGTAGAACGTTGTGACCAATTGCCTACACCCGTTGATCTCATGGCTATGACTCCTTGGTTAAACTAATACCCTGATCATTTCTCCGCTGGGGTGTTGAGGAAGGGATTCTTGTACGGCTTCCACATCCCGGCGGGGGATTTTCGAGGGGACTCCTTTTGTAAAAACCAGTTATCGGCGCAACATAATCCAAGTGTGGTAGAGAGAAAAATTGCAAAAGAAGTCAGCTTAGGGCGAGTGGCAGGGCCTTTTCATCTCCCGCCGGTGGCGGAGTTCATCTGTTCCCCGTTAGGTGTTGTCCCGAAGAAAGACCCAGGGGAGTTTAGACTTATTCATAACCTGTCTGCTCCAAGGGGTTCCTCGGTGAACGAGGCTATTGACCCAGAAGTTTGTTCAGTGCGGCACGCATCGTTTGATGATGCCGTGGCCATGTTAAATCGCCTGGGCCCCGGGGCGCTGATGGCGAAATCAGATATCGAATCGGCGTTCCGGTTGCTCCCGGTACACCCACAGGATCAGCGCTTGCTAGGTTTTGCATTCCAAGGGAGTTATTACATGGATAAATGCATGCCTATGGGTTGCTCCATTTCTTGTGCCTATTTTGAAATGTTCAGTTGTTTCTTAGAGTGGGCATTCACCGAGGCCACAGGGCATAGGCATGTTATGCATTATCTCGATGACTTCCTGTTTTTGGGAGCAGCCGGTGATACGAAATGTGCGCAGGCGCTGCACGACTTCTGCATCCTCATGAGGGAGTTTGGAGTCCCACTGGCACCAGGTAAGACAGTTGGACCATCTACTTCACTGGAGTTTCTGGGAATTGAGCTTCCTTGAAGCTATGCCTTGGTAAGGAGAAAGTGACCCTGCACCAGTTGCAGCAAACAGTGAGTCAGCTTAACTTTGCCTTGAGAGTGATACCAATGGCCCGCCCCTTCTCACGCTCTATTGCGCAAGCTATGGTTGGTCTCAAAGAAGGACACCATCATACGAGACTGTCTGCAGAGGTTCACCAGGATATGCGCATTTGGTTGGCATTTCTGGCGGACTTCAACGGTCGAGTAGTGTGGAACAAGCCGCCAGCGTCTTCAGATGAGCTAGGTCTGTGGACTGATTCGGCGGGGAGCGTGGAATTTGGCGCCATTTTTGGTAGTCGATGGTCGGCGCAAACATGGCCGGTGTGGTGGCACTCCAGCGGTCTCACAAGTAACATTGGGTTCCTTGAGCTATTCCCCATTTTGGTTGCTCTGATGGCATGGCCAGACGATTTCAAAGACCGCTCAGTGGTGTTTTGGTCTGATAATATGACTGTTGTCGAATGCATTAACCAACAGGCAGCACGCTGCAAATGGATCTTGAGATTGTTGAAAGAAGTTGTGCTGCTTTGCATGAGACTGAATGTACAGTCAGGGCGAAACATGTGCCGGGTGTACTGAATCATGCGGCTGATGCACTCTCTCGTTCACATATGCAGGCGTTCAGGGGTTATCTACCTACAGCGGACCTAGTGGCGGCACCATTCCCCGAAGCACTTTGGCTAATCGGTGCCCCGGATTACAAGACCTCGTGGCAGCAAGCTTAGCCCCCAGGACAAGGAAGGCATACGAAGGAGCGTTTCGTTCCTATTGCACATTTTTGGGTCTGACAGGGAATCAGAGCTGGGGTCAGGAGGAATCCTTCCTGGGGTTCCTGGTAGCACTGCACAGGGAAGGCCGATCAGCGGCAACGGCCAATAGGCATAGGGCGGCCATTTCATTCATGGCGCAGGCGCAGGGCATAAAAGACCCAACAGGTTCCTTTTTGGTAAAAAAAGCCCTTCGCGGCTGGCAGCGCCTCGAGGGTCGCAAGCAAGATGAAAGGCGCCCGATTGGCTTAGATAGGTTGTCCCTACTCATGGCGCAACTAGATGAGACATGCTCCTCCCAATTCGAAGCAGTTCTGTTCCGGGCAGCTTTCGCATTAGCGTTCCATGGGGCTATGCGGGTGAGCGAACTGGTCGCAAGGAATAAGAAAGACGTTGAGGGAGGCTTGTGCATGGATCACGTCCGAATTAGGGGTGATTCGATGGTGGTCATGATAGCCAGGTCCAAGACCGACCAAGGGGCTATGGGAAATAGTGTTGTTGTGCAGCGCGCGCGAGGGTCCCCCACGTGCCCGATAATGTGTATAGAGCACGTGGCAATCTGACAATCGCTGCGGCGGGCATGGACCCATGCGATTTTGGGACCTACTCCTTTAGGTAGGGGCTGCTACTGAGGCTACAGCCAGGGGTCAGAGTGCGGACGAAGTGAAACAGTTGGGGCGATGGTCCTCGAATTGCTTCAAAAGGTATGTGCGATTGCACATGTTGTAAGGATCAATTGACATGCACTCACGCTTCTTGTCTTTTGTTTTAATTACAGTTTCGCGAGCCTGTCACGCGGGGCGGAATTTGCAGTCGACCCAGTACCAGGAGACCAGCGGTCATGGATCACCGTCTAGAGAGAGAGTGGTATGGGTCGTGGGCCACTCATACGTGAGGGGACGTATTCAAAGCAGGTGACGCGACTCACGCAGCTGGGGAATACGGGTACAGAGTGGCCTTCCATGGGAAGGGCGGGCTCTGTATTGACCAATTCGAGTCATTCGTTGAGGGTCTCTTAGGGCGGCAAAGGTCACCGCCATCTGTAGTCATAGTACACCTGGGGGGCAATGACATGGTGACACTGGGTAGACGAGTTTTGTTTGAACAAGTTTTGGCTGCTGTTAGCTGGTTGTCGAAAAGAATCCCGGGGTGCACGATTGCCTGGTCCCACATGATTCCCAGGAAGGTATGGCGGGGGGGCCTTCAGGTGTCAGCACTGAACCATTCGGTGAAGAGGGTAAACAATAAAATTAGTAGATTGTTTCGCTCTGCGCAGTTGCATAGCATTCCTCATGGGTGTATTCGGGGTGATCACATGTATCTGAATGATGGGGTTCACCTGTCCCGGGAGGGGAATGATTTACTCATAGGAGACTTCATAGCATGGCTAAGGGGTTTGAGGAAGCATGACCTTTAGGAGGAGTTGGGGGGGCCGGATAGTCGGTCAACTATCCGGCCTGTGGCGGTAAGGTCATGATCGGTGAGCAGTAATTTCAAGGTCCCTAGAGGGGGGCGCCACCCAGAATGGATGGGAGTGCCCGGGGGAGATGGCCATTGGCCCCTCCCACGGGGAGGCGGCACCCACTAAGGATGGGTCTTCTAAGGGGAGACGGCCATAGGCCCCTCCCAGGGGAGGAGGCGGCTATATGCCCCTCGTACTAATTTCCCGGGGGCCGGATATCTGCGACGGCGGATAGAGAGTGTGGGGATGGGGGGGAGTCCATGCTGTCCTTCCTACAGATACCTCACACGGGAACTCGGACGACCTTTAAGATGGCGTCGAGTGGAAAGGGGGCCCCCACCACGACAAGGGAAATTACAGTTGGCAATGAGGGTACAGTCCTCTGCGCATGCGCCACTCACACTGTGAGGGCGAGAGTTTTGGTAGTAGGGATCTGACACCGGTTAAGACCTTGCCGTTGGCCCTTAATGCTAGGATGTACAATTTTAATTTAGAATGTATGCATTTGCAGGATGTTAGACTCGGCTAGGAAACCTTTGTATTAGAGATCTGTTAAGGTTAGCCAAAGAACATGTCTTCATCGAAATGTAATAAATGTAAAATTGTACATGATTATGAAACTTTTATTTAATGTTTTTAATTTTGTTTCATATTTTAATAAATAAGGCCGGGAGGGTGACTCCCTCCCGCCTTCCAAAAGTTCAAGCCTGCATCCGACTCTCCATCCTTGGGGATTGTGTTGGGAGGGGGTGACGGGCATCCCGGCCATATTTGTATGTGACTGGTTTCTGTCTGAAGTGGCATTATGGCCAAAAACACAATGGCCTGGAGTGAAACACAGAGTAATTACCAGGGGCTGAATTCAAGCTTTTAACCAATTGCCTTTTTGTTTTACTAAGTATAATAATGATGGCAGTAGCAGCGACATGAGGGTGGCATCCCAAAATGTGGGCGCACTGATTGAACGCGGGAAGAGAATATCAGAGGTAAGTAGATTGAAAGGAAGGTTTTTCTTCAGTATAAAGGCTTGCACTAATAAAAAATAAGATGCATACCTGAATAAATCCAAGCATGTGAGGAATAATATCCACCACGCTCACTCCCTTTCTCACTCAGGGTCTCTAGGGAAGAAAAGTGAGCAGATAAATCACCAAACATTACATACATGCAAAATGTTGAACTGAAACACATGACTGAAACACATGATGTCAGCAAACGTGTGAAAGGCCTTAGCAGAAAAATGAACATTTTAAAAGGCACAGGTGCCTCACCAGTCTCTCTGCAGCAATCTTCTTATGAGGGTGCAAAGGGGTAGTGAGAGAAGCATTGATAATGCCAATAGGTCTGGCTTTTAATGAATGTTGTATGGTAATGTGAAGCACTACAAGTAAATAGAAATAGTATTGATTGGTATCTGTGCAGAAGCAAATAAATATTGAAACAGAATTATATTGGTGTAGGTTAAAAAGTCAAGTGATAGTTGCATTGTCAAGCCAAACCTAAAACTTAAAAATCTATGTAGGCTAGTGGCTGCCCACCTCCCATCAGTGCTGCTGCCAGAGAAAAACAATGCCAAATATGTAGTTTTCTAAGACACTTTAATTGCATTACAATGATGTGTGTCTGCCCCTGAAAGTTAAAGCTGAGTCATCTGGATAAATAAATAAAATGATCACAACTGTGCGAAAGGCAAGCACTTTTTGTGACAGCACACAACTTCTGCCCAATCGAACCATGTACTCCTGGCTCCCAACTTTTGGGTGGACCCATAACCCATCTCCTTGTGGTTCTCACATAATTGTCTGGTGACAGCTACCTGTCTGTCAGGGCAGGCCTTAAAATTGGTATATGTCTCTATACATATGATATAGTGGATTCTGCTACATGTCCGATATAAACGCAGGCTCACAGAACTAGTGCCAGAAATATTAGGGAGTGACATATTTTGTACAGGTGACCACCATCCTCTGATATCAGGCCGGTGCATTGCTAGTTTTGGGCAGTCAGTACTTGCACATCAGCCACTAATAGCATGCCGGTAGTTTTCGATTTTCGGGCTGTGGTGATGTGCATCATCCACTGATAGGATGCCTGTGTCGAGTCCTATGCTAATGGCGCTGCGCAGGTGATATGGCGGGCAATCAAGGACTCAGGACACGCTCTGGATCTCCGCGTGGTCCGGACTAATTCCGTGGCCCGCCTTTCTTTATTTAAAGCATGCGCGGCCATGACGTATCACGGCCGCGTAGATGCGCTAGCGCGTACGTGACAACTCGCCTGTACCCAGGCTGCTTCTCGAACATTACATCCCTTCCAACCTTTATTGAAATTCAATTCAAAACAAAACCCCACTAGCAACGGCTCAGTGTAATAGTCTCGGCAGTTCAAATATAGTTCGTAATAAAACCCTCCGGGTATGGATAAACGAAAATCAAAATGGCCGGCAGGCCTGTTACCAGTTTGTGTTGCAGGTATCGCCGCCTCAGCCCACAGCAAAGTCCGCCAGTTGCGAGGAGGGTGCGGGGTTCCTTCTCAGCCCATAGCCCGCAGCCTCTCCCCTGAACAGGACCCTTCGGGGTACACTCGGGGGAGCCGAGACTGACGGCGAGACCCCTCTGGGAGTCGGATGGCTGGGGGTCCTCTCAGCTTCTGGACTTGGAGGACTTGTCTCGTCTCGCTCCATTGAGTCGCTGGGCACCGCTGATGACGCTGGCGAGCTGGGGGTGTAAGGATCAAGCCTTGGGGAGTCCGGCTCCTGATGCTCTCTGGTGGGGGTGCCTGCTCGCTAGAAGAATGAAACGTTCCGGGTGACGCTTTCACCATCTCGCTGTGCAGTGATCATCGTGCCGGACCGCCGTGTGACGGTCCACGGTTGAGGCTCGAAGGGGAGTCGGAACTTGCTCCCTGGGAATCGGTCCCGCACGTAGACCGTATCTCGTTCTTCGATCGGGGAGCATCTACCCCGGCGCTTGAGGCTGGCATAATCGTTTGAGCGCTTCCGGTTGGCCTGGGCTCGCTGTGGGTCTGCTCTCGTGGGAGTCCATGTGCGGTGGTGAGGAATGGTATCTCGGACTATCCGGCCCATGGTGGAAGGTCCTGGGGCCGCGGTGGTGGTGCGGTGAGGCGTGAGTCTGTATTCTCGCAGAAAAGTATACAGGGCCCTCTCTACTGATGTTTCCTCTGCTTGGGCAATCCTGATTACTTTATTTAGGGTCCTCATAAATCGTTCCACTTCACCGTTGGCCTGCGGCCATCTGGGGGTGACTTTCCGGTGGTGGATTCCCCACTCATGGAGGTATTCCGCAAATTCCTGGCTCTGGAATGGGGGCCCGTTGTCCGTCTTCATTTGTTTGAAGATTCCGTGGGTGGCAATTATTTTTTCTAGCTTGGTGGCCACTTCTTTGGCAGTCAGCGAAGATACGATTTCAACCTCCAGGTATCTCGTGAGGTCGTCAATAACGACGAGCATGTGGCGACCGTCGGGGAGGTGGCCAAAATCAACACTCACTCGCTCCCAGGGTTCTGTCGGTTCCTCTTCGGTGATGACTGGTGCCGGGGTATCCGCTGGGCCTGCTGCCTGGCACCAGTGGCATGCTCTCACCCACTGTTCAACTTTATCGTCCATTCCGGGAAACCATACCTTCGCTCGGAGCCGGCTCTTCGTTTTCACGATGCCTTGATGGCCCCTATGGGCAAGTTCTACAGCCTGTTGGGACAGGCTTGCTGGCATGACAATCCTAGGTCCCCGGAGGAGGCACCCCTGGGAATCTACCGACAGTTCATCCTTCACTCGGAGGATAGCCTTGAGGGTTCCTCGTGCTTCCGGAGTTCGTCGATTCAGTGAGCTGGCGAGTGACTTCCAGCCATTGCTTCTAGTTGCTTCGATTGCCAGTTGGAGGGGCTCGTCGCTGCGGGTCGCGGCCACTATCTGATCGAGGCTAATGGGCAATGGCCTAGACCGTTCCAGAATGTTCCTGACGTACTCTTCCGTGTCTTCGGCGTCTTCTCTTTCTTGGGTGGTGGCTGCCCTCGGATGCCGGGACAAGTAGTCCGCCGGGTTGTTCACTCCGGGCTTGAATTCTAGTTTGTAGTCATATTCCTGGAGGTGCAAGATCCATTTTTCGATCCTCGGGGGAGGTTTGGAAACTGAGCCTCTGAACAGGGAGTAGGGGTTTATGGTCTGTGAATACGGTAAAAGGATGACCGTATACGTACACATGAAAATGTTGGCACGCCCAATGAATAGCGATAGCCTCTCTCTAAATTTGCGAGTACCTCTGTTCAGTTTCTCTGAGGGAGCGGCTCGCGTAGGCTATCGGCACCCAGTCTTCCCCGTTTCGACTCTGGGTCAACACAGCCCCGAGCCCATGAGGGCTGGTGTCTACGGCAATGTTCGTTGACTTCGTTGGGTCGAAGTAGGACAGAGTGGTGTCCGCGGACAGGGCGGCTTTGGTGTTCTGGAACGCTTGCTCTTGTTCTTCTTCCCAGTGCCACGGAGTGGTGGTCTTTGTGAGTTTTCTTAGAGGCCTGGTGATGTTGGAGAGGTCGGGGATGAACCTCCCACAGAAATTCACCATCCCCAGGAAGCTCCGTACCTCTGACACGTTGGTGGGGGCCGGTGCAGCCTGCACATCCTTCACCTTCTCGGGGTCTGGTGCCACGCCTCGGTCAGAGAAGGTGTAACCAAAAAAACTGAGTGTGTTTCTCAGGAACTGGCACTTTTCACGATGGAGGGTGAGCCCTGAGTCTCCGATCCTCTGTAGCACACTCCTGAGTCATCGGTGGTGCTCCTCGATGGTGTCAGCGTAGATCAGGAGGTCATCGCTGACGTTGAGAACTCCAGTTATTCCGCTTAGTACTTCTCGGATGGTGTTTTGAAATACTTCCACTGCACTCGAAATCCCAAAATTGAGTCGCCGGTATCGTCTCAGCCCAACATGAGTGGAGAATGTCGTGATGTACCTGGAGTCTGGGTGTAGGGGCAGTTGGTGATAGCCCGATATCCCGATCTCAAGTCGACTTCAGAAAACCATTTCGCCCCGTTCAGTTCTTCCAGTATATCATCTATAGTGGGCGTCAGATGCCTTTCTCGTTTTACAGCAGCGTTGGGTAGACGCATGTCTACGCAGATGCGCACTTGGCCTGGTTGCTTGGGTTTCGCGCCACTACGATCGGCGACACCCAGGGGGTGGGGCCGCTGACTTTCTCGATGATTCCTTGTTTTTCGAGGTTCTCCAGCTCCTGTTCAACTTTCTTTTGGAGATGAAAAGCAATTCTCCGGTGGCGAAGTGCTACTGGCTGTACGGATTTGTCGATATGTAGCAAAATTTCCTTTCCCTTGAGGCACCCGATGCCTTTGAAGACATTGTCGAACTCCTCGATGATGTTTTCGAGTTCTTCCTCTAGGACTGCCATCGCGAAGGAAATGAGATGGAGTTCTTCCGCTGTTTGGCCACTCAGCAGCATTCCGCTACCTTCCTTGGTGACATAGATCGTGGACGATGCTTTCCTGTCCTTATGGTGAATGTCTGACTGGAAGCATCCAACCAGTGGGATGGGGTCTTTTTGGCCGTAGGCGAAAACCCTGATTTTCGCGGGCTGCAGGCAAGGTTTGTCCCGCAGTTGAGCGTAGACGTTGGCCGCCATGAGTTCGATCGATGCACCAGTATCGATGGTCGCTCGCACCTCTTGATTCAGAATGTTTATTCTGCATTTCGGCAGTCGCCGGTTCTTTTCGTGTGGATGGCTGATCGCGAGCACATAGTGGACCGGGTAGCTCGAGTTGTCCTCGTCCATGTCCTCGTCTTCTGGCCTTCCTTGCACCGTGTGGGCTGTCTCCAATTTGAATTTGGATGACCTGCACACCGAGGCAAAATGGTTCATGCGTCCGCATGATCCGCATTTTCTTCCACGGGCCGGGCAGTCTTGTGCTTTATGGGGTGCGCCACCGCAGTAACCACAGTCTTTTGGGCGGTCTTGAGGCCTACTTTTTCCTGTGGGGCATTGTTTGGGCCGCACTGCGTTGATGTGTTCAGCCACGTGCACTTGTTCCGATTTCGCGGGCCTGTGTAGAGCTGCCTCCATGTGGGACGCCCTCGCATGAGAAAGTTCCTTGGATCGTCCCAGCTTGAGGATGTCCTCAGGCGGTTTGCCATCCTCTTGGAGGATTTTCACCCTTAATTCAGACGAGTAGCATCCTTGAATGATCTGACCCCGGATCTCCTCTTGCTCATCTCTGAATCCGCACGTGCTCGCCAGCTCTTTGAGGCGGCCATGGAAAACATCGAGGGATTCCTCCGCTTCCTGACGTGCTTGTCGAAAGATGAAACGCTCATAGTCCTTGCTTTGCATCGGCTCAAAGTGGGCATTGAGCGCGTTGAGGAGAGTGACATAGGTGTGAGGGGTGGCCTTTGTCAGAGTCTTGTAGATGCGGTGGATATCTTTCCCACCGAGGTGCAGGAGGAGCGCCTTGCGCCTCTCCCTGGCCGTTCCGGCGCCCTCGAAGTAGAAGTGCAGCCTCTCGATCCAGTCTTTCCACCGCGGGGCAAGGGCCGCGGGTACACCGTCAACCGAGAAGGGCTCGATGGGCGGAATGGACGTCATGGTGGGTGAAGGCACTGCGAAGTTCTGCACGCCGGAGGGGTGCAGGATGCCGGGCCGTCGTCAAAGCCAAGGTGTGGCACGCGGTACCGCGTGAGTACTTCAGATCCTCGTCGCCATTGTCGAGTCCTATGCTAATGGCGCCGCGCAGGTGATAGGGCCCGCAATCAAGGACTCAGGACACGCTCTGGATCTCGCTTTCTTCAATGCTGTGTTGCTCTCTTCTTCTTCCACCAATTAGCACACACGAATAACTATTAGCTCAGACGTATACCTGTTTGCAAATGTTCTTATTTTTGCAGTTCTATATAGCGCAAACTCAACCCGAAGGTTTGCAACGCTGTACATGAGTACCAGGGGGCATATTACCAAGCAATAGCGATAATTATCGCTATTGCTTGGTTAGAGACAAAAATTTACCGCAGCGCTGCGGCGATTTTTACCGCAAATAAACCTTGGTATTACCAAGGTTTAACGCAAATGTGGTAAAAATCGCCGCAAAGCATGAATATCGCTGAAAAGTCAGCGATATTCATGCATTAGCGAGCTAATGCTCTTAGCCATGTTATCCACCTCCCATTGGATAACATGGCTAAGAACTGCTCAGGGCAGGTGTTAGCTTTTGGAGATATTCCCGCTTAGCGCGAATATCTCCAAAAGTTGGTAATAGGAGATAGCGATGTTAGCGACTGTTTTTAGTCTCTAACATCTTGGCACGCCCACTTTGCATCTCATTAGTGATAAATATCACTGACATGCAAAGTGGGGCCCAAGATGGTCGCTATCTCCTACTAGCTGTCGGTAACTGGTGTTAGCGGCAGCTAGGTAATAGGGAGATAATTTTATCTCCGCTTTCTTGGCTTTTAAAGCCAAAAAAGCGGAGATAAACCCCCTTGATAATATGCCCCCATATTCGTTACGCAAGGACACATTGGGGCCTATTTACTAGAAACTGGCAGAGCGTGGTGCTACGCCAATTTTGGTAACGCCATGCTCCATCAGTTTAAAAAACACGGGGATACGCCATATTTACAAGAATGCGACGCACCCCTGCATTTCCCCTAGCGCTGGCGCCTCAGAAGCTGCCTAGCGTAGGCTCAGGCACCCTTGAGCCATGTTGCAAGGTAGCCTGCGCTGCAGAGGTGACTTTTTAAGTGCAGGAAGGGACACCTTCCTGCACATTAACAATCTTTGCTGTTTCAGCTGTTTCAGTGTGCAGCACACATGGAAAGAGCAAAATACGAGGAGAAATGAAACACTTCACCTTGTATTGCCAGCTTAAGATCAGGTATTCTCTGGCAATATTTTTGGTGCTAACCCATACCGAGTGATTAATTTGTGAAAAAACAAGTGCCGGGGCTCTCTTCTAGAGGCAGCATCTACCAGCCCATTTCTCCTGTTGGCGCAGCCTGTGAGAGAACCAACTGCTCTCCAGATGGTGCGAGGATGTCGCATAACACCCAGAGCCACTGAAGTTTTCGTAGTCACATTTATGGATTGATGGGCCAGATCTGCAGGTTATTGGAAAATTTGGAACAGTATGGATTTGTCATTGCTCTCATGTTTTAGCTTCGGCATTTTCACTGAAGAGCGGGAGTTCCCAGGGGCACAAGAGAGGTTTTTTTTTTATTAGGTGTATAGTTAGTAGAAAAACATCCTGGATTTTTTAAAGACCACAGAACTAAATGTCCGCAATCCCCCCTGACTCTCGTAGTCTTAGCCACACACTCTTTAATAGGTGTACAGATTTTTAAATAGCTGTCCTTAAAAACGTTTCCGCTTCCTTTTGATGTAGAGATTTCTAATGTCACCCAAACCCCCCTGGGCACTGTGTTGTAAAATTACCAACAGCGCCACCAGCCAAAGCACCTCAGTTTAGTATGCGTTTACGAGCCTACTGTGGTGTAAATGTAAATGTAAATGTAAATGTATAGGCATTTATATAGCGCACTACTTACCCGGAGGGTCCCAAGGCGCTTCGACCGCTGCGAAACCCTTCCTGGCTTCCCTGAGAGATGGTCCCTTAATGGGTATCTCCAGGGTGAGACCAGGCATCCCCGGCAGTCTGGTGGGGCCGTTAGTGAAGATGAGGCAAGCTAATGCCCAGAGTTGCCGAGTGTGATCGCTGATCAGAGTGGGCACCGAGGCGAGAGAATTATCGAGTTCGCGGACCCTGGTCCAGAAACCTGCCGCACCGGGAATAGAACCCTGGTCCCGGTCCGTCCTCTGCTCTCGGGTCTGCCGCCTCTAACCATGCCCTGTTCCTAAGGCACCCTTAGTGTACTTGCATCCCATATCACACAATGTATTTTGACCATAACTACTATGACACTCAAACGCAGCCTCTGTCAACCATCGTCCGGATTTTAAAAATCACTGAAACTGAAGGGTAGGCCCTCAGCATTGGGGACAGGAGATTAAACAAACGTACCTTAATGCCAGATAGGATCGTTATTTATTTTGTGTGCGTGCGGGTCTTGCTTGTATGAAGTTATATGTCACTTCTGCTAGTATGATTTTTTAAAACGTTCATTGGAAGTCCTGCACACTTCCAGCCTGCCGTTCCCCAGGTCAGCTAGAAGCCCGCCAGATGCCTTCCTTCAACGGAAATTCAACAATGTTCCGTGGAAGGCAGACACGAAGTGCTGATGTAACATCACTAATGTGATGACGACGCTCATTCAGTATGCCTGGACCAGGGTGGGACATAGAAGGAGAGAAGGAATTTATTTTATAAATTACGGGGCCATCAAGCTGCCAGAGGAGAAAAATCGTATAGACCCGACCGGTAAAATAAGTGCCGGTGCTGAGCATCGGAAAGCACTGGCACAAATTAAGCACTGCCCATACCTTGTAAATATGGGGCGGCGTCAAAAAGCAATGGCTTTTGCAGCGGAATACTCGCAGCAACACCCGTTGCACTCCCCCTTCACGCTACGTGGCGAGTGAATAGGAGCATTGTTCACAAGTGTGGCATTAATCCAGGTTAAGTGACTTAACACTACCTTGTAAATTAGGCAAAGGACCCACATGCATCAACCTATTTAGGAAGTGCAAACGGTGCGAATCGGTAAATTCGGCCGTTTGCACTTCCTAAATAGGTTTTTGGGATGCATCATGCATTTTTGTGAAATGCGCTTTTTTTAGCGATTCTCAAAAATGTGATTGCTTTTAAGGAATTGCAAATTTGCGATTCCTTAAAAGCAATGCATGATTGTTTTTATAATTGCGAATTAGCAATTAGGAGGTGCAAATTACCACAGGGTTGAACCTTGTGGTAATTTGCGAAAAGTTTTGAAAATGCTCAAAAATGCATTTTTTACACTTTCATGTTTCAGACACACATGTCCTTAGGACATGTGTGTGTGAAACATGCACTTCAAATTACATTTCTGGGGTGCAGGGGGGGTCCTTTGGACCCCCCTCTGCACCCTTGGAATGCATTAACAAATTGTGATTTTCAAAAAGAAAATCGCAATTTGTTAAAGCCTTCCCATTGATCCCTATGGGCCGTTAGGCCCATAGGAATCAATGGGAATTGCGAATTAGCACTTTGGAATTCGCATAATATGTGCTATTCGGTAAAAATTGCGATTTTTACCGAATCGCAAATATTTTGCGAAAATATACATGCATCCCATTTTGCGAATTCCAAATTGCGATTCCCTATTTTTCGCAATTTGGAATTCGCAAAAGGCCGGGATGATGCATGTGGCCGGTAACGCCACCAGAACGTTGGAAAAAGTGATGTTAATTCTTTGTAGATATGCCCCATTGTTATTTTTTTGTTAGGCACATAGCGATTAAGTGATTTACTCAGAACCACAGGGCATTGAGGGGACGCCGATACTCAAACCTGGTCTCCCTATTCCAAAGTCACCTAGTAGGGTAATCTTAAATCGCTATAATAGCATTTTTTCTTATAGCGCTACATACTTTTTTATTAATTGTGATCAGACGTCCTATAAATTTGAGTCAGCAACGTGCACTTTGAGCTATTGCAATGAAACACGTGGCTGATTTAGACAGTCTATTCCAAGTAAAATAACACAGTGAAACAAAACTCAACATAAAACTCGATGCTATATTTTCAGTGCGTGCCATTTTGATATATATGACATCTAAAATCACAATGCTTAAAAAACCCAATTTAAAATCAAGTCTAGCCCTTTTGCCCTTGTCTTCGGCCTATCAAAACAGATTGTGTCTTCTAGGCTTTGAAATTGATTTATGCTTGCACAAAGATGCGCCTGAAATGTTGATGCTTGTCATCCCGTGCACATTTCTTGCTTCATTTAAAAATAAAAATAAAAAAATCGAATTACTATTTTCTTAGGAATCATAGAGCAGCTGTGTCATTTACTCAGAATTTTCAGTGACACTGTTTATTGCTTTGAAGGGCTACGATGAATTTCATATATATTTTGACGCTGTCAATGTAAATGCATTTGCAAGAAAGGCTAGTCAAGTAGCTTGTTTTTGAATGTTTTATCAAACTTATCCCTAAAAAAGAAATATGACTGATCCACCTCTGACTTAGGAGGTCAAAGAAATAGATTAGGATGCCCATTTTACTTCTTCTACCCTATAGCATAAAGGCTTCTATGTGGAAAATAATTATTCTTCTGTGTTTTTTTAGATTGCGTCCACTTGGCAACACCTACTAATTACAATTACATTCCCATTTCACAACCTTTAATGTTTGACAGGAAACGCAATTAAATATATCAATGCACTTTCTAGAGAACCGAAATTGAAAGTATGTCTACTATTGAGCAGATAGGTAAAAACAGTCGTCCATTGGGAAAGATCAGCAGAAAGGACAAAGCTAAATGAATTAACTTATCCTACTTTATTTCATCCAAAACATCCTCATCTCACTCTGAGGAAGGGGTGAAACATTATTTCTTTAAATCGGGAAAAGTGTATATACCAATATCAACACTTTTTATATGAAAACTGATAGCTTAAATGCATTATTTTCATATAGTTGCTCCAAAAATAAACAATGAGCAAAAAAGTGCTCATAAAGAGTGCCCGTATTTGGAATTTTAACAGAGAAAGGAAGGAGGAAATGGATTTTTTTACATACATCATCATTTTTACAGGGAAGCCTGTCCGTTAAATTTAATATACAACATAAATGCGATGTCATTAATACAGGGTAATTATTTCAGTCATAATTGCTCCCTAATAGACCAAATATCCAATCCAAGCATCATACGGTGTTGACCTTTTGACCTGGTGAAAACGAGAAGGGTCAATCTAAGCCTCACTTGCGGGTCTTCATCAGGACTGAGTGACTGGATGGAAGGGGAGCAACCTACTGAAAAAAGGAGAATTTCCCCTACTATATTAAAACCAATTAAAACATGTGTGTGATTGTATCATCTCTTCCCTAAGGTAAGTACAATCTAACTTGGCGATATCAGAGCAAAGTCATACCCCAAATGCTAGGACCCCTTTCAAAATGTGAAGAGGGTCCCTTAGTTTCCCATATCTCACAGAGAAGATTAGCCTTGGCCTGAATTGGAGTCCCTGAAGGGTTGGGGGCCCTCCTGCACCATAGTGGCTGTGGGGGCCTGCATTACGCCTCTGCTATTGAGCCGACAACTCTCATTGTATGAGTATAGTTAGTGCACATATAGTCCTAAGGATATGCTTTAAGGATCAATTAAGACTATTAAGCAGGCTACTGTCAAGGCTCCATCTCTGGGAAATTTTGACTCCACGCGTAAAACAATTTGGAATACTGATGCTAGTAGTAAAGGGTTAGGCACATATCTAGTACAAGTAATGGATGACAGTGAAAGAGTAATAGCATTTGCTTCAAGAGTGCAGAAGGATGCTGAGATTAATTACTCAAATATTGAAAGGGAAGCTCTTGGGTGCTTTTGGGATATTACACATTTCAAGTTTTTCCTATGGGGCTAGCCATTCACCATTAAAACATACCATAAACCTTTAACGGATAAGGGAAAATTCCACTCCCCATATAGCCAAGAGGATAGTAGATTTAGAAGGCTATGCTTATAAAATTGATTTTATTGAAGCAAAGAAGAACTGGATATCAGATTGCCTTGGGGCAGGTGGAGAACAATGATATGTGTGATGAGGAACCTGTGTAACTTGTGAATCAGTTAGGAATTTCGAAGAAAGAATGGGTTGAGTGTTCTAGTAGTGATCCTGTGACATTGATTTAAAAGAGAAAACAGTTCATGGTTGGCCTCATAAATCCAATGATCTCCTTGAGAACCTACAAGGATAGTGGAAAGTAAGACATGAGATGTATTTGCAAAATGACATAGTTATTAGGTCTTTGAGGTGAACTGCACTCCTGCGTGGAGTTTGTGGAGTTTTCTGCACCGCGCTCTGTAGGGCTCGTGTAATGCAGAAAACTTTGCTCTGCGTTGTGCAGCTGAGTTTTTTCCCCACTCACACGAGCTGCTGTGGTGGGTAGAATTTCTCTCCGAGCAGCAGGAAGACCAGAGTGAATGGCAGTTCGCACTGCACTCCGCCACTTGCTGAACTCCGCAGAGTTTCTTGGTCACTTCACGGAGCTCCGCTTAGTAAAATTCAGCGAACTAAGCCCAGGCCTGATAGTTATGAGAGGGGAAAACATTGTTCCCCCCAAGAAAACTGCTGTCAAAAAATGATGCATTTGCAAAAATGTTATCCATAACTCGTCTGTTTATTGGAAGATTCTGTTTTCAATTTGTGTATTATTTCTTTTTCCAACAAATCCAGTATTCATAACATTTTGACAATAATTTCAACAAGCACTGAGTATCAGGTATTATCAATTATTTAGCATTAAGGTTTAGTTAGGTTGTTTCCTTCGGATGGAGAGACGGCGTATGGCACATGTTATGTGTAGTATGCACGGTTAGGAGTTTGCATGTTTCATCACTAAAAAATATGCGGTTAGCACGGTATTTCAAGTTAGTATTTTTTGTAATGCACATGGTAGATTTGAGTCGGACAGCTTGGAAAAGTAGCTTGGTTATACAGGAAGCATGAGGATGTGGTGAAGACCAGAATTAGGTCGAAACGCAAGCAATAATAACGCAAACAACAGTAATGTCAATGGTAATGTGGGTATGGAAAGAGGAAAATTAAGTTTGGTGTTTTGATTATTACAGACTCACCCCTGAGGAAGGGCGATTATGCACCCGAAATGCATTGGGTTTTTCTTATATAAGCAACGTCATGCGATGAGGAAATCGGGAACCCCCTCATGTTGCGCTGAAAAGCCTGGATAGACGCTTGTTGAAATTATGGTCAAAATGTTTTGAATACTGAATTTGTTGGAACAAGAAAGAATACACACATTTAAAACAGAATCTACCAATAAACGATGAAATATGGATGAAATTGTTCCAAATGCATCATTTTTTGACAGCTGTGCACCCTGATATGGAACCTGACGAGGCTCCGATTTTGATTATAAACTTGTTCTTGACATAATAGGTCCCATCAAATGTTCTTTATGGTCTGGACATTTTATGATTGTATTGGTGGATTACTGTTCACGTTGGATAGCGGCTAACGTGGTCATCCGTATCACTACTCAAGACCTTTCCTTTCAGGCACATTGTTTTTGGAGGGAATACCTAACACCATAAGTATATATAATGTTGGTCAGTTTGCTTCTAACAAAATGAAGGTGTTTTTGAAATGTTTATCAATTGTTCATTCGAAGACAGCCTTATATTTCCCTAAGGCCAACAGCCTAGTAGAGAGGGTAAATCGGGTGTTGAAATAATGCATTCAAGCTGCACAAATATCTGGAGTGCCGGTTGACATTGCTGTTAAAAAATAACTTTGGTCTTATCACACAGCTCCAAACTCAGTCACAGGAATTGCGCCTTTTACCATGCTCAAAAGTTGAATTCCTGGTACGAAATTGCTCCCCGATTAGATGGGCGGTGGGAAAACAAGGTGGGTTTAGCATGATGAAGTAAGTAACTGTATCAAAAATCATCAAATGGAGTACAAAGAAAGATACAATATGAAGCATGGCATGGGTGTTGTAAGATGGAAGATGGAAGGTGGGGGACTGGGTTATAGGCAAGTCACCTGTTGTTTTAGCTAACAGAACCAGTGTTTTTTCTAAACTGAGCAATTAGGGGTGGGCGGAATTTGCGAAATTCCCTTTCGCAAACTATTGCGAAAATGTTAAAAATCTTTGCGATCGCGCAGAAATATCACGAAGACCTGGACGTTTTTTTCCTGCCCGTTCGCAGTATTTTCTGCGTGATCAAGTTGAAACTGTCTCGCTAGCTTACCCATGCGGTCGCTCATAGGCATGGCCATTTAGTTTTCACTTGTGCCGCCCACTCGCGCTGCTTACTTCCTTTTTCCGGGTCACGCAATGCATCCTCACGCCCGTTCGCGTTACGTATTTCCTGTTTGGAAAGCTTTTACATGTTTGCGCTGCTTTTTGCGTGCTAGGGAAGAAAATATTGTGTGAACTTGCGCATGTGTTCGCAATGGGCGTGGACATCTTGTTTTTCACTCGAAGATATGGTTCTGGGGCCTGCTTTTGAATCCTCTCTTTATTTTTTCAATCCTTACTTTCTAGAAACTTTTTTTGATCTTATTTACTTATTATTATTAAGACTATTTTCCTGCTTCTATATTTTTGGTTTTTGTCTACTTTTTTTGTGTTTCTTAGCTACGTTTTCACTCTTTTTCTATTGCCTGCTTTTTTCATTTATTTTACTTATGTTTTAAATTTTATTAGCTTCTTTCCCGCCCTGTCTCACTCGCCCCAGAACCATGTAGAAGGGTAGGGCTCGCCGCAGCTAGAGCCACGACTGCCTTCCATGCGGAGGGTGGCGCCCAAAAGGGGTACAGGCATGGGCCTTATTTGGGGAGGTGGAGTCGGCTGCACTCATTTTCTTTATGCAGCGCCACCTACCCTCAGCAGCAGGTGGCAGGCCTGGGTCCGGGTACGGTCTCCGGGAACGTCAGCAGCGGTGGGGGAAGGTGTGCCAGGCAGTGTTCCGCTGCTCTGGGGTTCGGCGCACCAAGGCCCAGCTGACGCACCGGTGGTCCTACATAATGGAACAGGAGTAGGACCTGCTGGACCTGCTAGGAGTGGAGGTCCTGGGTCTTGGTGAGTAAATATTTAATTATTACTACTTTGTGTCTATTCTTCTGCTCTGTGTTATATATTGTGAATATCTTTTTTTCCAACCAGCTAGAATGCTGATGCTTACATTACAGGTAAAATACGTTTAAAAGTCTTCTGTGATTGTTACGACACAGGTGCTCTTCTACGCTACTAATCTTACTTGTTTGCAACTTTGCGTTTGTGCTCGCTTAGCGTGATTACGTAAGAGTTTATTTTAGAGAAATTAAGTAACGTAATGCTATAGTGACTCTAGTCTTTACTTTGTCCTGTCACTAACGGATAGGGGCGGATTGATACTTAGGTTTAGTTACTTTGTATGAGTTTGTAATTTTTTAGTGGTATGCGTGATGCCTCCTCTGTTACGTCACGTGCTGCTAGTACCCCAGTCTTTATTAGAACCTTTTCTAGTTTGTTCAAAGAGTGGTAATAGGATTAGCAGCACTAGCAGAACATCAGCATCAATCAATTGACCAAAAATTTGGTGTATACAAAAACGTAGTCATGTGTCCACCATTTGACAATATGCATTGTTGAGGACTAAAAGAAGTGGAAATTCATACTTTAATGTACAATTGGCATGCCTGGAATAGGTGGGCTAGTTCAGGTGGTACATCTTACTTAGGATTAGTTAGTATTCTGGAATCAGAATGGAAGAGTGGATTAGTGTTGATAAATAGTAAGTAGTTGATCCGCGAATCCCTCTATACTACTTGTTGACCAGAAGAGATCGGTCAATTTAGTTATTGCAATTGTTGTTTACATAAGTTTTGACCGTTCTTTAAAAATATTTTATTTGTTTGACACTATTCATCAATGTTTGTCTTTTTCTTATATCTTTCCTGTTCAGCACCCTGGGGCAGGCAGACAGGGGCGCAGTTGGCAGGAGAACACCATCAACAGGAGAAGGACACCAACGCGGGCTCTTCTGCTGGGCCTAGTAAGTCTTTTAGTTTTTAATAATAATTCTTATTCCATAACATTTACTGCACCATATTTTTCCCGAACTGTTGTTTCCATTTCCTAATGCTATTTTTTACCAACAATTATTCTTCGTTCTGTACTGTTTCGAAAATCTTGCTATCCCTGCCTCTGCTATAATGACTCTCTGTACTACTACTACTATTAGTCTGTCTGTACTGTAGTAGCTAATCTTTCCCAGTTGGCCACTCTTTATTTAAAAGGTTTTAAATAAAACTCAGATTCACCAGTAGCTCTATCCATTGAGTCCAGTCCTTTGGGTCGTCCTCGTGTACTACTTCTAGTCTTATTGATCTTGAGTCTTTGTTAATCTTGAGGCTTTGACAATTCACACCAACAAATGCCCAACCAGATTTATTCCTAATTTGATATGATAGGACATAGTACTACTGTTGTAGGGATTTTGCACATACAGAACTTTGCACAAGAAAATAGGATGTTGGTGATGGGAGGTTGGACCTTCCTCACACACCTCAATCATAAGTTCATAACCCACCACAATCCCCTGCCCGACTAGTTATAATAGTGTCTTGTCATAACTATTAGCTCTCCTAACCCTCCTTTCAAGATATCCAACAAGTAGACAACCCAGAACAGAACACACCCAACCTCTCATTTGTGGAAACAATGCACATGCACACCCTTCCTTTCGCTCGCTCACTTGTTTGCGTCCACACCAAAATAGTCTATGTAAGATAAACATTTTTATTTTGAATTGACAAGCTCTGTACGTTGTTCTATAATGCGGCATCAACAGGAACATTAATAACATTAAAACAATAAACATTGTTTTACTTACTTACAGTTGGGAAATAAATCATGATAACTGAACAGTGGTGGAAGCATCACCATCCCCTAGGTAGGAATATAGTGTATATGAATTTATAAATGAAGATCTCTGAGTCAATTCTGGGGACCCCTCACCTTAGAAGAACCTAGTACTTGTAGTTGTTGCATCATAAGCTCTGCAAAGCTCTGGTTCGTAGAAGGGAATCTTCCATCTGTAATGCGAAAAATAAAATCGTGCGAGTTAGTATATTGCAAGCATTTCTCAGCCGTGCCAAAAAGTGTAGCATTTATAGATAAGCAATATGGACTAACAGTACACCAGAACTTCATAAAACAGTGGCTTGTTAATGTTTTGGTTGACCGCTTGTACGCAGCCTTAGACAGTAGCAATATGAGGTCATGTGGGCTCAAAGGTGTCTTATACAACAAGCTGCAAGGTAATGTCACATGTGCAAAAATAAAAGGCACAAAGGTAAAATGGTTGAATGGCTCCGGCTAACTAAGTAAAGGATAGAATGACCCTAGGGACCATATATAACTACTATTGTCTACTCTACAACTACCTGATTTGTACTAGTGGTGTATGTTGTATACTATTAACTCATTTTTCAATTTTGCTACTGACTAATAGGGGAAGGTGTATATGATGCCACTTTGGCGGGGCATCCTAATTGCCCCCACAGGACCCCCACCCTTATGGCGGGCAATCCCTTTTAGCGTGAGGATGGCCTAAGTAAGTAAGAGTTGTTGTGAACATACATTTGAAGAGTGAAGGCACCCTTTAAATGGCATTAGTAAAGGCACTAGGGGCGGGAGTATTGAGTAACCAAGGGCCTCATCTATCTGTGATTTCAACTCCGCTTTGAAAGGTTTATGGAGAAGAGTCAGATCAGATCACCTGGTGTTGAACTAAAAAAAGTGAAAGACGGGTGGAAGGAAGAAGGACGGGCAAGATTTAATATTTATGACTGACAGAGAGAAGGATACGTGTGATGCAAGCTTGCAAATTGCAAAGGTGGCTGATAGTAGAGAATCTGATGCATGGTTGGTTGAATGCCTGAAAAAAATCCTGCAAATGTTAAAGGCCAAGCAAGTGGGATGATAGATACATACCACAAATGTTATGTACTGTGCTTTATAGTACTACCATGCCACACTATGTGTATAATTATCTTGTCTTACTGTTTTTCTAAGAGTATATTTTACAATTGTCTTGTTTTTTTATATGATATATAGCTACTCCTTCCAGTTCCAAACCTGATTAGAAGGAGTTGGCTCCAAGGCACGGCGCCGCAAGCTTGAGGCAATCCAGCGTGAATATCGGCGGCTGGTCGTCTTGGAAGAGGAGGAGGAGACTGCAGCCCTTGAAGCCTCCTCCAGTGCCCCGGGCCCCAGCCACCGCCCTCCAGTGGTATGGCACCACCGTCTGGTGGCTGCCCGCCGCCGCCTTACCATCTCTGGTGCCCC
Source organism: Lissotriton vulgaris (assembly GCF_964263255.1). NCBI lineage: Eukaryota > Metazoa > Chordata > Amphibia > Caudata > Salamandridae > Lissotriton > Lissotriton vulgaris. The sequence goes on from NW_028252424.1 coordinate 47,498, forward strand.
CCCACTGTGGCTGCAACTGCTGCGCGTTAAAGCGCCACGTCACCAAACTTGAAGTGCAAATTCGACATGTCCTCCAGAGACAATCCCGCCACACATAGACCCTGTCTATTGCCCCTTTTTTAATTCTTGTTTTGGTGGGTGGGAATTGGGCATTGGGGTTGGACATTTTGGACTCTCATTACGGTTACGGACATTGGTTGGGGTTCAGCTTTTAAGTTTTTTTTACATAGTTTATTTTTGTTAGGGTTATATTAAGTCTATATATTTCTACTTTACATACAATGTTGTTAATGTTTTGTAGGTGGGGTTACTGTTTTACATCACACTGTTTTCTTGCTGGTGCAGGTCCGTCCATAGCCAGTGTTTGATTTAAATAATTGGCTGAATGTGTAAGACACAAACAGATAGATGCAACACCCCTCACTGATTGAGTTGTCCTACTAGTACTGCCACTCTTTCTCTTCTAGTCTACGCATTCTTTATCTAGAATCAAAGGGGTGTTTGAATTGATTGAAAACATGTCCATTATTATTTTTGCCTCCCCCAAACTTCTCTTACCTTTGCTTGTTGTTTAACTTAGGCACCGCGATTGCTGCATGATGGTTTCCTTTTTCTAACATGCCATGATTGTGGTGCTGGTGGTAGTAGTAGTATTAGACACTGGCAGGGCAGCAGCATTTGCAAAAAAAGAAAATGAGACAGTCAGTCGTCTTTAAGAGACTGTTCGAGGAGTAGTATAATAAAGTACAGTACAGAACTTACCGAGCAACAATAATATGCAAAAATATTGTACAACAAAACATAATGGTTGAGGGGATAGCCTACTAGACAGAGTTACAAACTATAGTTGTGTCGAGTCACTTGACCAGGCTTACAGCGTAACAGTTAGTGCTGTGTATGAGGAGGATCATGACAACAAATCTAATCAATGCAGGCAAATAATGCTGAAGTATATGTTCCTTTGTTAAAAATCACCTCTAAAATATACTGCTCATGGATGGGCAAGCAGAAGAAGATCATCGCTCTGCCTTAAAATTGAAGTACTGTTGCTTTTGCCACATCCGCCCCGGCAAGCGTGCGATTAATTATTGGTGTACATTTAATGTAGTCACACCTCAATAAGTCACACAACCCGGGGTAAGAGGGTTAGGGTTTGTTGACTGAATGGGAAGGGGGTTTGGGGAAAGGTTTCACAGTGAAAAACAGTACGCATGGACAAACAACAAACGACAATCTTTGTATACTACCATATCCATATCAATATGTTAAGGGAGAAAAAGGAAATGCATGCATGATGATTATTGATAAGGAGACCTGGATTACATACACTTCTTGTTCAGTTGTTCCAGGCTTAATACTTTCACAGATAGCAAATACAATGTTTAAATATTGGTAGGGATGAAACATAAACAGAGAGCAAACCTAATGATAATAACAACAAGAAAAACACACTGTTGTAAAGATTGTAGACAAAAAATGAATCAAATTATTTAAAAGAAGATGAAAGTTGATACTGTTACTGTGTTATCCTGGTCAAAAATGTGGACTGGATTTGCATCTCTGCATTCCTGTTGGTCCTCTCGTCCATCAATCTTGGGTTTCACCACTCGCCACTGCCCATCTGGAAAAAAGAAAAAAATATAGATTTATTGGTAAGGTAAGTGTGCATTGTAATGTTTTCCCAAGTATAGGGCAAGGCCCGGCCTGTAATTGTGTATGGAAAAACAAAGGGAATATTGAGAAACAAAGTTGAAACAAATACATAAGTTATGGTATAGTGCAACAAGAACACTTTCCGAGGCGGCATGTAGGCATCATCTCTACTCTAGTCTGTTTCCAGCATTGACCTTCAACAACAACAGGACAGAGCAGGCCCACAGTGACGGCACGTTGCTTCGGACATCCTCCGTGTGGAGTACTTTTTTAAAAAGAGTTGGACAAAGCACATATCCATTCCAAACATAGCATTTTACAATTTAAGTTAGTAAATCAATGCACTGCAGTCATCCCACCGCTACACTCGACTCCACTTCTACACAGACATTTGGGTCTGCTGTGGTTGTTGTTGACGTGTTTACCTTTAGGCTTTTTTTATGCCACTCATGAAACGTTCTCCTGACATGTTATTATTCCATCAATCATCTCTGATACTTGTACTGACTGACTGTGAAGATCGGCCTGCAGTAGAAGTAACATTTTGTTATTACACAAGAGTGGAAATATTATTGACTTGAGTTATTCCTTAGTGTGTACAGTAAGACTACGAGTACACTTTGACTTCACTTTGTGCACAACAAACAGACAACAAAAACACAAACACCAATCGCTCAGAGTCAGGTGTCCAATGCATGCCATTTATTTTCATTACCTGTTCCTTCTCATCTTAAGTTAACGGGCCGTCTTTTTTGCCATCATCATCTTGGACGGTGCTGATGTCATACTCAGTGTGAAGATTGAGTCCCCTTCCTGTATTCAATCAAAAGAGATGTATCAAGCTGCAGTAGAAGTACACATTTCTTATTTGCAAGAAGGGGAAAATTGCCTTGAGTTACGTTTAGTGTGTACTGTAGAAAGGTGATTAGTGCACAATGACATAACTTCATGCACAACAAACAACAACAAAATCACAAAGTCTGTGACTCTGCATCCAATGCATGGCATCAATCATTACCTGTTCCATTTCCTTTTCAGTTAATGGGCATTCTCTCTTGGGTCTGAAAGGAGGATAGCTATAGTAGTCATCATGTTCCACTTCTTTTGGCAGGACAAGGAAAGTTTTTGTTTTTTCTTCTATTTTCCATCATTCAATCATCATGAGGTCAATGGATTTAGGCGGGAGATTCAGTATGATGGAGCGGAGGAGCTGGATTCGGAGAACTGTACTATCAAATGCAGACACCTGAAACTTGTATATTGAAATAAGAAGAGTAGAAGACGGTGGTAATGGATTTGCTGTGATTTAAAGTTTGTAACTGGAATGACAGACACACAAATAAAGGAAAAAAAGGAGGAAGACAGTAAGTGCATGCCTAATTGTAAGGGAAGAAAAGCTCGTCCTCTAACTCTGGGGGGCCCAGCAAGCAGTTGGTAATCATGATGTGACACACTACTTCCGTCACCTGAGCCGCTGTCCTCATCTTCCTTGCTTGCTTCATGTATTGTGTAATTCGGTGGTATGAAGTGCTGATTCATTTTGATCATTGTTAACCTTTCCACGTTTTTGGGCGAGAGACTGGTCCTTCTCACTTTTACAATGGAACCAGCAGAGCTGAAAACATGTTCGGAAGAGACACTTGCAACTGGGCAAGCCAGATAGCTTATCGCCAGCCTGCTGAGCAGTGGCCATTCAGCCCTTTTCCTATACCAATACTGCAAAGGGTTTTGATCAATGTACTCCTCTGTTGGGTCGTCCAGATAGGCCTGGACCATCCACACAATGTTCAGGGGTGCTGCTGCTAGCCTTTTGGGCTCTTTTCTCTATGTATCAGCACTGTGTGTATTAATCTAACTGTAAATACCAATTGTGTAGCGATTCTACTGGGACTAATCATCCAGTTATTGTTGCTGTTGTCGATAGTGATGGTGAGTGTTGTGAGCCAAACGCACTGCCCTCCGAAGTTGCACTTGATGCCGCATGCCCTGCTGCAGTACTTCTTGTGGGTCGATCTACCGGGCTTTTAAGTAGCAGCCGTTCATTTTCCAAACTACTTGCTGCATCAGCTATCCAAGTTTTGTAGCGTGCAACACCCATCTCTGAAAAAGGAATGAATGTCTTCAGTCCCAATTTTGCCCGTGGATCCAGAATTATGGCAGATATGAAATGTTCTTGTGACAAATTCTTATTGTGCGGCCTTGTATTTTCAGCTAAGCGATGGGCTAAGCTCTCCACCAAGTCATAGGCTTCCTTTTTTTCCTCTACAAATTGGTATGATTTAGACACCTTCTTCAGCTGATGCTCTAGCATTTGCAATAATGGGATAGCTTGGCCCATTGTACAGTCCTCCTTGCTGACTTCACTTGGGATGACCTCAAAAGGACGAAGCATCTCAGTCAGACATTTAACTAGGCCCCATTGGTCCATCTGAAGGACCATGCCTTTCACAGTAGCATCCCCTCTTCGCATGACATATTCATTGAGTGGCATGTACTGCTCAAACAGACGATCAAGCATGTAATACGTAGAGTTCCAACGTGTTGCCACCTCCTGGATCAGTGCTTTGACTGGCATCTTATATTCACGATAAATGATCCTCAGCTGCTTTCGTGCTTTAAAAGAATGGCTGAAATGAGTGCATATTCTTCGGAAGGTGGTCAGTAAGTTGCTGACTATGGTTTCTTTTTTCAGAAAGTCTTGAACTATAATGTTTATGCAGTGCACCAAACACGGAACCCTGAAATAGGAACAAGGTCCATGGCCTTAAGTACATTACTGCCATTATCTGTGGCAACAAAACCAATACTAAGCCCTCTTGGGGGAAACCATTCAAAACCCTTGCTGCGAAACTCGTCCAAAATGTTTAGAGCAGTATGAGATTTCTCCATGGCGAACTTGGCTACAGTTACATGTTTCCGAGTAACTTTAAAGATCTCAGCTGTGTCAACAACACCTCGTTCAGATAGCTTATCTCTAACCCCCACAAAAGAGACCCAGCGTGCAGTGATGCACATGTAATCTGTGGCTTAGCAACTGGTCCATATGTCTGTTGTCAGGTGGATATTGTGAACAGCACTCTGCTCCAAAGCTTGTCCAACCAATTCCAGCACATCATGATGTAGTGCCGGACCAGCAATTCTTGCGAAATAGGACCGGCTGGGAACCTTCCATTTAGGGCAGATGGCTGACACAAGTTCAAGGAAACCCACCCCTTCCACAAATGAAAAAGGGAGAAGGTCCAGTGCTAACATTTTAGCCAGTTTCGCATTGTACAACCGTGCCGTTGGGGGCTTCCGTTGGAACTGCCCCTCCAACCTAAGCATGCTCTCAATGGTAGGATGGATTACTTTCCTTTGTGGTGCTGTTGTTTTCATTAACCCACTTAGGCTGAACGACGCTGTTTGTCTCATTGCAGTGCTCGGTCGCCTTGGTGTCTCAGGCTGACTCAGAGTATGGCTCTTACTGCGGTGCCACTCAGATGTTACCGAGGAGGATGTGGGCGGTACCACTGGGACAGGGCTAGAAATGCCTCCCTCTTCTTCACCTTCCACCTCAATAATATCGTCCTCTGATTCTTCATGCCCAACTTCAATGGTTTGAGTTTTTTTAAACTTTTTTTTAAGTGAAGTAGGTGATTCTCCCACACGATAGTGTGGTGTATTCTGAGATGACTTGCTTGGCCTCCGGTACCATAGTTTGTACCAAGCTTACCGCGCGGGACACCTGTGCGACAAATTGAGCACATAGCAATGTTCTACTCCCTGGTGCTAACAGAAAAGAAGTCCCAAACTGGGGAGGAGAATTTTCTGGCACTGCTGTATGTGCCAGTTTCAATACCAGATGAACTGGAGGGTGTGCTTGGAATGTGACTCTGTGCAGGTACACTGTGACTTTTACTACCACCACTACCTACTGAGAGGGTTGAACTGGATGTGGTAGGTCCTTGCCGGGCCTTTGAAAATATGGCAGCTGGAGGTCGTGGTGGTGTAACCTGTGTTGGTGGTATCCGTTCTACATTCCGCTCAGTAGCAGCCTTTCTGGATAGGGAGGGAATGTTGGGCTCCATCCCCTTTGGGACAGAAGTGATGTGCGTGATGACTGGCTCGTCTGACTCTTCATCAACATCATCCTCCTCTTGTACATCTACCTCCACAACTGTACATTTTTCTGGAACCTTCCTTTTCAGAAGCATTGTCTTGTGGCGTGCGTCATTCTCAGACTGAGCTGGTGGCTGCTAAGTGGCATCACGATCATCAGACACGGGGTTTGAAGAAGAAGATGATGGACTAAGCCTCCTTTTCCTTGATGGTGGTCTGGAAGACAATAGATCTTCCAAAACAGTGGTTTGCTCCACTTTGTCTGCAGGAAGCTCGATTTCCTGAAGTGCCCCTATTTCATGAGCAACAACTACTATTGTGGGCTGTTCTTGCGGCTGCTGCTGTTCTTGATGCGGCTGCTGCTGTTCTTGTTGCGGCTGCTGCTGTTGTTGTTGTGACTGCTGCTGTTATTGTTGTGGCAGCTGCTGCTGTTGTTGCGGCGGCTGCTGCTGTTGCGGCTGCACACTTATCTACTGAATTTCAACCTGCGTTGATCGTGTACTACTTTGCGATAATGACATTTCAACATCGCTGCTCGTTAGTAGACTGGCTACCTCTGCGACACTCAAGGGCTTGGGCCTAGGTTGGTGGAGATGAACCGCTGGTGTGGAGGTATTTGATATTTATTTGATATTTATGGAATTTTGTAAAGCGCGACTATCGCTCCGGGAGGAGCATCTTGGCGCTGAGCATGCAGAAGATAGTGGGAATGAGGAAGTAAAATAGATCATATAGCTGCTAGGACTGAGGTGTCAGATTGCTGGAACACCCAGGTTTTCAGAAGTTTCCTGAAATGGGGTTCAGTTTCAACTTGCCTGAGATTAACAGGGAGGCTGTTCCAGGCTCTGGCAGCCAGGAAGGAAAAGGTTTTTCCCCCCTTGGTTTTTAACTTGAATCTTGGAATTGTAACAAGATTGGTTCCTGAGGATCTTAAACAGCGTGAGGGATTGTAGTAAGTGAAACGCTTGGAGAAAGGTGCTGCTACCAGCTTGATTCCCGGAAAACGCAGCTGCAGGCGTAACTTTTTTGGTCCCCAAAAAAACATTGGCAGGCACACCAGTCATGGTTAATGCTGGCACTTCCTTTTTTAATTCCTTTTTCTCACCGGCAACTTTCTTGGTACTGGACCTGGTACCTTTCTTTGAGGCCATCTTCAACAGATGTCAGGCAGGACGCAGATGCACAAGTTGTGGTCACACCTGGACGTGATGTGCAGCAGGACTTCTATCTGGCTGGCAGTACAACGGGTGATGATGATGACACCTCCTCCTCTGGCTTTTTGTGCAACTAAAAGCAAATAAGCCAGGAGAAGAACATCAGTGAAATGTTGCATTTGTTGTTGTGGTTCAGTTACTAATGCAAACAAAAGATATAGTCTAGCCATTTCTGAGACTTTGTCAACAAGGGCTATGTTATACTACTGTGTACAGACACTACACTCTCAGGAAGGATAGGAAAGAGAATAAGAACCAACAAAATAAAAATGTAATGGAAGTGGGGTGGACCCTATTTACCATTAAATTATTCGAGCATAACATCATTCATGGAGATGCTGCTGGCAAAGGGGGTGGATGGATGGTAGCAGTAAGCAAATAGGAAAACCATGCAGGCCTATATGGCAAAAGCAGGACACTAATAACTCCCACCACAAAAAAGGCCACCAGCCACATGGGCACTCACAAATCACAAGCAACAAGCAGGGGACCTGGGAAACACCAGGAGCTGACAAAAGGCCTATAAAAGCCAGGCAAAGGATGCATGAGAAAGCACACTGCTCTGCATTTTTAATGCAGCAAAATGCAAAAACGATCATTCGCAGGCCCCTAAAAGGTCTGCAGGGTGCATGCATTGCACACCAACACACACCAGACACACACAACAAAGGCATGTCTTTAAGACGCCCAACATCAGAAAGCCCACACCAAAAAAACACATTTCCCAACTCAATCCAATGCCATCCATGCCCTAATTGATGTCTAAATTCAACATACCACACAGAAACACTTGATTAATAAAGCTTAGGCTACCTGCTCTAAGCCTACTGGATGAAATCAGGCCTGTTGGCAGACAAGTCCAGACAAGCTTGCAGGCCTAGGCTTCAAAATGGCTACCAGCCACATGGCCAGGCCCAACATCAGGATGCCCACCCCAAAAAACAGACTTCCCAACTCAATCCAATGCCATCCATTCCCTAAATGATGTCTAAAAATTCAACAGACCACACAGAAACACTTGATTAATAAAGCTGTGGCTACCTGCTCTGAACCTACTGGATGAAAGCAGGCCTGTTGGCAGACAAGGCCAGACATGTTTGCAGGCCTATGCTTCAAAATGGCCACCAGCCACATGGCCAGGCCAAACAACAGAAACCCGATCCCAATAAAACACATTTCCCAAATCAATCCAATGCCATCCAGGCCCTAAATGATGCGTGAAAATGAAATACATTAAAAAAACACGAAAGGAACAGTTGCTTCATCATGCACACACCCTTGAGGCCATGGCTAGCTCATGCCTACTACTGACTACTACCCACAACATTTTTAAAAAACAGGAATGACAGTTACCAAAATTAAATTGTAGTTGCAACAACTGCAATGCCCCCAATCAAACAGACACAACAGCAAGCAACAACCACTTACTTGTAAAATATCCAATGAAAAAATCCTCAAATCCAGTTGCAATGATGCAGCAGACAAAAAGAGTGATCTTTCTAGCTCAAAATCCAAAGGCAGAATGAGCAGGATGGACAAAGCACTGGGAGGAGCCTGCTGGATAGGAACAGGAAGTTGGAGATTCTGTGGCACTTCCTCCCTCTCCCCACATTTTTAAAAATTGACTCCTTGCACCAAAAAGGACAGCCAAATGTCAATCTGAGGAGTTTGTTTCATCCAAATCATCATTTGCAGAAGTTTTCATGCTGCTAGAGCTGATATTCTTCTCCAAATTAAAAATTTTACATGTTCGAGTTCTCGACCTTCACATTACTTCTGCGGGCGCGTCCAAAATGACATGATTGTGTTCTCTCGCTCCCTGTCATGTTGGATATGACGTGTTCGGGTTCTCTCGCTCCTTGTCGTGTTCAAAATGATGTGTACGCGTCCTCACGCTCTAGCTCGCAGTGGAGAATGACGTGTTCGAGATCTCATACTCTCGCAGTGCAAGATCGAGAGACGAATGACGTGATCGCGAGACGAGTGACGTGATCGCGGGCGTCAACTCTCGCGAGATAGCGCAAAATGGCTACTAACAATCCAACATGTCATGGAGAACACGAGCAGATCGGTAAAACTTGTCGGCGAATGCGGGGATACAGGTAAGGCGAACGCGCGCAAGAGAATGTATATTTACAGCGCGAGCAAGAATTTTTTTTTCCCGGTACGATGCGGATTGCAGAAATTTTCGCGCTCTCCAAGGAACGTGAAAATGTCAAATAATCACAATTTCCGCATGCGGAATGGAATTTGACTCTGACCCCTAGTACCAAAGTGGGGACATTGGCGGATGGAACAGTGTGGAGTATAGACAGAGTTTCAAAATGTAAGAAGGTTACCATGGGAAAAATGGGAAAAAACTGTATCACTGAGGACACCTCTTCATGTAAATGTAAATGTAAATGTATTTGAGCTTATATAGCGCACAGCTACCCGCAGTGGGTTTCCCGGCGCTTGCTTAGGGAACCCGTCCTGGTATTCTTCTGTGAGATAACCCCGGCAGGGTATGCACAAGGTGAAAGCCAGGCATCCCGCCGCGAGGGGCCGTTGTGGAGATTAAGCAAGCTATTGCCCAGAGTCGCAGAGTGTGAACCGTGAGTCAAGAAGGCACCGGAGCGAGAATTATCGAGTCCGTGGAATTTTTAGCCCAAGACCCGCTGAGGCGGGGAATCGAACCCATGGTCCAGGGCCGATCTCAGCTTCCGGGTCTGCCGCCTCTAAACCCTGAGCCACACTTCTCCACATATGGTCATGAGCACATTACAGAGAACTGTGATGTCCGTCAACACTAACCTCTACTGTATCCCAAAAATTATGTTTCCCATAAAAAAATGATGGGATGGAGATTTGTTGGATTTATTGCTTATCATTTCTGCCATGCACAATTTAATTATATGTCTTTCACAATCGATGTGTTTTCATGAATGTCTTAGCTTGTAGTATCTTGAATTGTTATATCGGTTTATTCCATTTTTTGTTCACTTCTCTGTTATGGAATATTGGAGCTTGGTGTCAGTGATTGCAGAGTCAGCTGAGGCGACTTTAGGTTGTGACTGGAAATATGCTCCTAGCCAACATTACTTCATTTGGATTTTATCTGTAACAGTTAGCTTCCTCTTAGGAGCATCATTTTAGTTGATTTTGAGGTCATTGCTTTGCACCAAACTAGAAAGAGGCAATGGTTTTTCAATGAGTCCAAACATATCGGAGCACAGCTGGTGGCCAGCAGAACTCGGAAAAACACCTACAAACTATGCATGCAACCTAGGCATCATCCTTGACACCGAAATGACCATAAAATGACAAGTCTACATAGCTCTGTACCATCAAGGATTAGCCTATATCAACCAATGACTGAATTCCACCTATCCACAATACACCTACACTCTTCCTCACTAGCCTCTATGCTCACCCCCTGCATCAGCCACAGCCGCAGCAGGGGTCGCTCCTTCTCCTACATCACCACCAAGACCCCTCCATCTTTGAACAGCACCCTCACTGGCGGACTTTAGAAGAAACATAAGACCTGGATATTCGACAGAGATGTCGCACCCACAACACACAGATAACGCTAGGGGTGACAGGTGCTCTGCTATACAAATGCTGATCGATTAGTTGCTCTTCTTTATGGCTTATCTCTGAATTTCATTACGGAATTTTATTAATCATGATTAGATTAACAAATACATCCTTAACCCACTCAAGCCCATTTAATATGTAATTTATTTCAACCTTGTACTGTACCCCAACCACGCCTGTCTATGACAGACCTTTGGTGGTGTTATGTCTTTCCTGCCCCAGCAATATCAATCTTGGTTTCTTTCACCCAATCCATACTCCTACCTTGCTTGCTTAAGTTTTCTGTGGCCCATATTCCTATCGTACTCCATGACATTGTTTATAATGAAGCATGTTTATAGTCTTTGTTGGAAAATCACCACAATCACAAATAAGGTCCAGTCAATCTTTTTTCAGCCTTTGATAGCGTGGCTGAGGTAGAAAGGTGTAACGTAGGAAACAGGTTTGCAAAGCATTAAAAAAACATAAATACAGTAAATAAGTAGGCATTGACTCATAGAGGTTTGGCACTACAATTCCCACAATGCACTGGGTTTAATCATTTAAAGTCTAGGTGAAGCTGGTCAACAGGGTTTCTTTTAATGGAGTTGATGTAGGTGAGTTCTTTAAGTTCTTTTGTACCTGTTGCTTTAAGGGACTCCAACCTTTAATCCCTTTGAAGCCAGGCAAAGTCCTCTACTGTGAAGCTCAAAGTGTGCAGCAGGTACAGTCCTAATGAGTGCAGTCCTCCTGTGGTGCAGACCAGGGATTCAGCAGGGCAGTCCTTCTCATGTTATTTCCAGGCAGAGATATGCGTTGCTAAGCAGCTCTTCCATATTTATGCCAGTTTCAGGGCTGGCAAGAGGGGGGCAACCCTGACCAATGAGGTGCAGGGTGCCACCCTCTAAGATGACAACTTCCTTAGAAGTGTGTCTTATGTTTGTCCCAGAAAGCACTCCTCAAGAGACATAAATGAAGAACATCTATCCTGGAGGTTCAGGTCTGACTAACCCAACCCACAAGTGTTTCTAACTTGTCCCTGCACTCCCCTTCCAGCTCCTCTCCTAATCTAATTGCAGAGTGTCCCACCTGGCTAGAGGTGCAGGAAGTGGGGGTGGGCCTGGTTCCTGTCCTTACTGCCTTTCTCCCTCTGAAGACCAGGTTAGCCATCTAGTGTTCTTCTTGGCTGGACATCTGCAGCAGCAGACCTCCTTACACCAGATGTCTCCATTGCCCCAACCCAGGTCACTTCACACCTAATCAAGAAAGCTTGGCTCAGCGTGTCAAAGGCTGGCACATCAGAGTAGTCTGTTAAAGGGCCGCATTTTGTAACCTTAGAAAGGCAGTTCTATAACTTCTTTCCTGCCATAAGTAAATCCAACCTTGGCAAGTTGCTGGATTTATTGCACCATTACTTTCTGACTTTGAAGCTCACACCTGTCAAAAGTTATGTTTTTATTAAGGATTAATAAAGACTTTCCATATTTGCTTAGGGAGATAGCAGTCTATGATGGGAAAAAAGAAATTGGCTGTTTTTTCCTCACCATGGCACTTAAAACATATTTTATAACGTTTCTACTTATTTTAACAATGCCCCCTACCAAATAATATTTTCTCACAGTCTTTCAATGGAGAGTGCCAATAAGTGTAACAGATTAATTAGACTTTTAATATGACATGTTTTGTTTTTTTGGATTTACAGTAAAGAGATTGCTTATTGCATTAAGACAAGGATTTTTGAAATATCCGAAAATATTTTATTTTGTTTTGAAACTTTATTTAAGGTTTTATACTATAGCACACTACAGGTGTGCAAACAATACCAGCAAAAAGGAAATGTGGGTTCATAAGGCATGGTGGTACAGTTCTAGAGATTGGTCCAACCACTGTTCCCCAACAACAAGCATTTGTCAAGTGTAACAGACATTTAATCCCCCTTAACTTTTTTGGTTAATGCCTGGCATCCCACTAAGGATGTGTTTTGGGACCCTGACTGCAGGCCATTAGCCAATAGATCATGACAGAGTTCCCGCCAGAGTCTAAAGTCATCCACTAATTTATCATTGTTGCAGCACCTCTTCATGTGTACCTCCTCAGCTAATGTCCATTTGCGCACATCTCATATCCATACCGAAACCTCAGGCGCATGCTCCCCCATTCGCACGATAGCAATTTTGTGTCTCGCTAGAACTAGAAGACATTGCTTGGGGTCAATTACACTTGTCTATTCACACTCCCTCTGATCTACTCCACCAACTCTGTCCAAAGGCTTCTGACCCCAGGACATTCCCAAGCCAAGTGCAGGAAATTAGCGCCTTCCTTGTGACACCTATGGCACAAGCTTGACCTATTGGGGGCTATGCGATGTAGTATTTCCAGGGTCATATAAGTGTGGTGCATGTAGTTATAGAGAATTAATCGGAATGGAAGTTGCAGGAGAATGTGTGTGTGAGTTGACCCACTGCCCTACAGTCCTTATCCTCTAGTGGCACCTCCTAATCTGTGTTCCAAGTGTCCTACCTCATGAGCCCATATGGCAGTGAAATAATATGTCCTTCTGCCCCGCACGTGAGTATGATGTCCAGTGTCTTTGTGAGCTGAGGGATCTCTGGATACACGGGCCATATTTCTTTAAATATATTGGCTAAAGCAGCACCCGGTACATATTGTCCCTGCCCCAATTCAAAGTAAGCACATGCTTGTAAAAATGAAATAAAGCTCTTGACCAGGTACAGATAAGCAAGTGTGTCACAGTGCTCTTCCTGCCATGCCCGGTATGACATTTTGGACATGACACTCCTAACCAGCGCAATGTCCCACACCGACAACTCCCGATGAAACGGGGCGTGTTTCCAGATTTGCTCCGCAATCATTTGCCACACGTACACAGTCTGTATGACCATGTATGGCACTGCAACAAAGGTACCAGCGCCCTGCAAGAAGTTAGATGGCAGGTCCTTGATCTTCACTCTATCTTGAAGTAGCGTTTTTTCCCAATTGTCCCCCTCAGCAAACCATCTCGCAGCGTGCTGTAGTTGGGCAGTGTGTTAATAGCGCTCCATTCTAAGTGCCTCAAGCCCACCCCTCCTATATGTGCGATTGAGTTTGGCAAGTACATCTCTGCTGCATCAACTTGCCCAAAACAGAGTCTAGCGCCCGAAATGTTCACCTGGGAATGGGACACAGGTAGTTCTGCAACGTGTACAGGCGGCGGGGCAAGACCACTCTCTTCGCAATTGGAATCCTATCCATTAGGGAAAGTGGGAGTGTCTTCCAGAAGCCCACCGACCCCTTTAAGGCATCTATCAGCTTGTGAGTGTTCAGCTGCAATATCTGTGAGTCCTCGCCCCCCACCTACACACCCAGATACCTGAAGTGCTGTTTTTTCCAACATAAATCCGCTCTGGGGAGAGAAAGCACGAGATCGCTCGTCAAGCGAGACAGGGGGAATATCAATAATTTTTGTTGAGCCCCAACCCCGAGCAACCACCAAACTCTTCCAACACCTGTAGCAGCTTTGGGACCGCCTCCTGTGGTGTGGAGATATAGAATGGAGCTTCATAGGCATAAAAAGAAATGATGTGGGAAGTTTTGCCAACTTTGATGCCCCAGTGACCCAAGACCCTGCACACCCACATTGTCAAGGATAAAAAAAAAGTTTTTATATCATTCCAATTTATAATTTGCAAATGTTTGGATATTTTAATTTCTCTTGTATATCTATTGAATATGCATTCTGTTTGATGATGATCGTCAGCACATATTCGTTTTTGAAAATTTCAGTTTTAACTTACTTGTTCGAAGTATGTATGGTTGCTTCTCCCAGGATGCTTTAGTAGGAGCAGGTTTATGGCAGCAGAAAAAGGGAACTTTTGTCTCATAACTAGGAGCATAGATCTGCTTTGAGAATGATTACCCTTCAATTGCTTGCAAATTTTGTATCTGAAAAGGCCTAACGAAGATGTGAAATGGCAGGGTGGATTTTAGTTAATAAACCAGCCCAGCATGGGACATCAGGACATCTTTGCATTATACTGTGCTCCATTAAGGTTCACACTGATTATGGCTCAACATATTTTGTTCAGATTAAATGTAAATATATTGCAAATTGCACAATGTATGTATTTGTATTATGCACTTTTTATGTTGATTTTTAATCAACGAATTAAAGATTTACTGATTATGGCTCAACATATTTTGTTCTGACTTAACTGATTTGGTCCTTTTCCAAAATAGATTTAACAGGACCATTAGCTGAATCCAGTTCAGGGATATGTGGCTCAATATGACCAGTTTACTGCAGTGACTCCGAAATGGTTCTCGGGTTAATGGAACAGTCTATGGTTAGCATTTCAGTATTGCATTACATAATTATATTATTACATCCATGCAAGATATACAGTGCTTCAATGCGGCAAATCATTGCAATAAGCTACTCAATGCATAGTGCACAATGGGAAAAGGAATGATAGATACTCAGTTGTAGCACAATAACTACAGGAATAGAAAAAATGTGGAATTGATTTCTATTGTATGGTTTGTCATGTGCTACTGCATTTTTGCCAATTTATTTATTTATTTATTTATTTGTGGTTTTGTATAGCGCTAGAATCACTCCATCAGGCGTATCTCTGCGCTTTTGACCGGTAACTCCACGAATTTATTGATATACTGTGAGATGTTTAAATTTGATTTTTGAATAAAATGGTTTTTAGTTGCTTACGAAATGTTAGATGTTCACTACATTGTCGTAAGGTCAGAGGCAGTTTGTTCCACATCTTTGGTCCTAGAGTGGATAGAGCTCTACCTCCATGCCTGGCCTTTTTAACATGGGGGACCACAAGTAGAAGGTTGGTACTTGATCTGAGGGACCGCGCTGGGACATAAGAAACAAATCTCCGTTCGAGATAAGTAGGTCCCTGTCCGTTCAGACACTTGTGGATTAAGCAACAAATTTTAAATTTGGCCCTTTGTCTGACTGGGAGCCAATGCAGTTGCTCAAGAAGGGGTTTGGAGGGAGTTCTCGGAGGGGCATTCAGAACAAGGCGAGCTGCCGTGTTCTGAATGACCTGCAGTTTGTCTAGCACTCCTTCATTGGCTGAGATTAACAGACCGTTGCAGTAGTCTATCCGACTCAGTACAAGTGCTTGCACCAAGGTTTTCCTCACTGAGTTAGGTAGAAGCGGGAAGACTTTGCGAAGCAGGCCGATGTTGTGGAAGCATATCCCTGCTATGTAACTGGTATGCTGTTTAAGAGACAGATCTTGGTCCAGTCGAATGCCCAAGTTCTTCACAATCTTCTTGGGTTCAGGGACAGCCCCCAGCTCAGCAGGCCACCAGTCCGGAGTCCAGAGTATCTTAGCTTCTCCAAACAGCATGATCTCTGTCTTGCTGACATTGCATTGGAGGTAGTTGGAGGACATCCAATGTGCTACTGCTTTCATGCCAGCTGAAAAAGAGTTCTTAACTTCGGCGGAAAGAGATTTGAAGGGAAACAGGAGTTGAGTGTCATCTGCGTAGGATACGGGGACAAATCCGTATCTACGCAACACTCCTGCCAGGGGGGCCACGTAGATATTGAAGAGTGTAGGGCTCAGACATGAGCCCTGTGGCACCCCCTTAGAAATCTCAATTTCCGCCGAGCGATATGTGCCCATGGTGACTCTCTGGGTACGATCAGCCAAGAAACTCTTTAGCCATTCCAGGGCTTTGTTCTTAAGGCCAGCGCTCGACAACCGTTGAATTAAGATGGAATGAGATACGGTGTCGAACGCTGCCGATAGATCTAAAAGAACCAAGATGACTGATAGGCCCTTGTCCTGGTAGGCATGGAGATCATCAGTAACAGACAGCAAGGTGGATTCAGTACTGTATTTGGGGCGGAATCCAGATTGGGACTCATCCAAGGCATGAACTTGTTCAATATGTCTAGATAGATGTTGATTGACATATTTTTCTGTGACTTTCCCCAAGAAAGGAAGCAGAGAGATGGGTCTTAAGTTTGTCTTAATTTCAATTTTAGAGTACCATTGCACTTTTCAACCAATCCCACGGACGGCTGATGACTGGTAGCGTGAAATGTCTGTGTAATATGTAAACCTTCACAAATCAATGTAATCCCTTTCCCATTAAAATGTTACCAGATTTAACTCCAGATCATTTGGGACAAACCGAATCGAGGAAAGTACTCTTTAAGGTGCACCTTCGCAATTGTAATGGCCAAATTATCCTTAGTGGGGTAAGCTTCAAACCATTTGCTAAACACACAGATAACCACTGAAACATACTTAAGATTATTGCATCTTTCTAGCTCAATTAAATCCATTAAAGCACTTTAAATGGGAAAGTGGATGGTGCAAAATTACCAGGCGATGTAGGGGTACCCTTCCTTGGATTATGTCTCATACATGTCATACAGTGTTTCACCAAATGTGCAGCTGTCTTAGAGATGGTGTGATTATGCCAAACAGGGGCTAACAATTTACAAATGCCTTTTGCACTTATATGGGCTAGACCAGGGCCATAGTAACCAAAACAAAGTGAGCAAAGAACTCCTTCAGGAGTACCTTTGCAGTCGTAATGGCTGTATCGTCTTTACTGGGCTAAGCCTCGACCCACTTACTGAATGCACAGACAACCACCAAAACATACTTCAAATCATTGCACCTATCTAAACAAATATCGTCCGTCTGGAGGAACCCAAAAGGGAAAGTGGGTGGTGCAAAATTACTGGGTGTTGTAGGGGTACTCTTTCAAGGATTGTGCATCATGCACACCATGCAGTACTTCACTAGATGTGCAGCTGTTTTGGGAATGTTATCATTCTGCCATACAAGGTCTAACAACTTGCAAACCCTTAGCACTGATATGGGCTGGGCAATGGACCATCATGACTACAGAAAGAACATATTCATCCTGCAACTTCCATTTCTGTTCTCTAGATTTATCAATCTAACATCCTTCCTCATTTACCCTTGCTGTACTCTCCTGCCATTTCACTAATTCTTCTATAGTGACTTCACTTTGTATCTCCTTCACGCTTTCAACAGTGTTTTCAATCATAGCTACTTCAGGAACCCACCTAGCTGGACCTGCAACAAACATGTGTTTCATTTTACTTCGGGCCGTCTCCTTGGCTACCTAATCTGCAAATGCATTTCATCTACCCATGTCATCAGTAACCTTACTATGAGAGCTGCATTTAAGTATTGCTAACTTCTTGGGCTGTGTTACAGCAGACAAACGCCACAATATTAGGAGGACATGTTGGATCTTAGTACCGTGAGAGATGAGAAACCCTCTCTCCGCCCAAAATTATGCACAACCCCAAATGAGTACTGGGTCTCAGTATATATATTGTCAACCAGTCTATCACTCAAGTCACAAGCTCGGATAAGGGCATAAAGCTCAGCGGCTTAAACCGACACGTAGGGGACCTGTGATGTCACAGTGAAATCATAAGCAACAGTGGTAGTGCAATCTGGTAATGTAAAACAGGAGCCATCGACATATAATTCTCCTTGGGGGTCAGAATAGGGAACATCAGTCAGGTCTACCTATCTCTTACTGTCCGGAAAATGCAGTCACGTTTTTCAACTGCATCGTTCTCAGAAGGGAGGGGTAGTAACATGGCTGGGTTCAGAGTGGCATATCTTTTGATAATTATATGTTTAGCAAACAATATCAGTTCCTAACTAGTAAGATGTGCACTGGTGAGGTGCTGTGTCTTTCTCTTTTTCAAAAGTGTATCTATAGCATGGGGTACTATAACTGTGAGGTCAGTATCAACACAACTCCAGCTGATTGGCTGATTAAAGTGGCCACAGTCGCGACCGCTCTCAGACGGCTCGGAAGGGTCCTATCGACAGGGTCAAGCACAGCAGTAAAATGAGAACAAGTCCTCTGTTTATCCCCGAATTTCTGTGTTAAGATAGAAAGTGTGCAACCAGCCATCTCATGAACATAGAGCACAAACCGTTTTCTATAGTTAGTTGTGCCAACCACTGAATGCCGAACAAAACACAGTTTTTAATTGCTCAAAAGACTTCTGACATTCTGGCATCCAAGGCAAATGCTTATGCACTGCCTTCATTGTTAATGCAAGCAAAGGTTGGATTAGTACCAAGTAATTTGTGATCCACTGATGACAGTAAGAAGTAATACCTATAAAACGCATACATATTTTGAGATTGGGGAATGGGCATTTTAATAATGGTACTGATGCACTCAGGGGTCAACCTCCTTCGACAGTAGGTGACCTAAATAGGTGACCTCCTGTCGACAATATTGAAAATCTGAAAGAGAGACCTGCTGTTCATGATGTGCCAAATGCAGCAACAATTTCACTGTAATGTCCTTGCAACCTTGTTCAGTATCGGAAGCAATTAACAAGTCATCAACATACTGCACCAATACATTACCTGCAGAAAGGGATAGTGAGTCCAACTGACTTTTTAATGCCTGTCTATAAATACTAGGACTCTCCGTATAGCCTTGAGGATTACAACAAATTATAAAGCTTTTGCCAGCCAGTGTAAATCCAAACAAATACCTACTGTCCGCGTGTCTCGGAATACTGGAGAATGCATTTTTCAAATTGTTAGACCTGGTATCATTGGCATGAGTCTCTCCTCCATTTTTTTCTTTTTGCCTCCTCTGTTTACGATGTTTTGCTGAAATTGCTTTGGGCACTGTGCCACTGCTGATCAGTGCCACACTGCAAGTGCTCCCTATGTTATGGTAATTGGATTCCATGTTTGGCTTATTTGGTTTACTGTCAGTCCCTAGTATAGTGCACCAGGAGTGCCAGGGCTTGTAAATATAAATGTTGCTGGTGGGCTTGCAGCACTGGTTGTGCCACCTACAGAAGCGGCCTAGTAAAATATGTCTAAGGTCTGCCATTGCAGAACCTGCGTGCAGTCTGGTACTGCCATGCTGACTGCGCAAGAGCACCTACTTGCCAGTCCCTAAAACTTTCCGTTAACTTCATGTTAGCCACTCCTATGGTAGGGCCAAGGGCAGGTTGCATTGTAAGCATAAGGTAGGACAAGCCCTGATGTGTGTAGCATGTCCTAATAGTGAATTACAGCCATTTACGTTTTTCACTATTGTAAGGCTACCTGCTCTCCTTAGGCCAGAATGGGCTGCTGGAATTATTACACTATATACTCCTAACAGAGCATGGTAGAAAGTCGAGTTTAGTATCCCTGAACTCAGAATTTTATTCATGCATCGTTCAGGATGGATGGTTTTTAGATTCCGGGTTTGAAACTAGCACTTTTTGAAAGTGACTAGTTTCTTGTCTAACTATCTACCGGTCTCTGCTGGTTTGGTGTGTGTGACAGGGGCTGGGTGGCTCCAGAGGTCTGAATGAGTCAGTGTGGGGTGAGTGAGGCATTTGCGTTTAGAGTGGGGGAAGAGTAGTTCCTGATAGCCTGCCCTGCCTGACACAATACTGGTTTCACCTCCTGCCGGGCCGCTGACGACCCTGCCATGCACAGTGAATAAGCCAGGGGCCTCGGCCTGGCAACACCCACAACAAACCTGGGATGGGGGAAATCTCCCTGCATGGACAAAGGGATCAAAGCGGGAAAGGGGTATAAAAGAAGGACCCCATAACCAAAGAATTTAGATCACTTCTGAAAAGGAAACCTCAACCGAGGACAAGAAGTCTGCTGATCCAAGGACTTGCTTACCCCTTCTGTCAGTGTGCTGTTTGCTGGGGTGAATCCAGCAGTTGCTTCTTTATTTTTGCCAAGGAAAAAGGGGAGAGGAACTAAGTGTGTACTCTCAAGCTTGACCAAGAAAATCTCCAAGGGCTGGAAGCGTGCCAGTCTCCTGTTGAAGTCACAGGGCTAAAGGACTTCACCATCTGCTAAATTGCTTACTACTGGGACGTGGTATTCCAGTGCGCAGAACGAAACCAGCAATCACGACGTCGCCAACACCGCCAAATCCAGCTCGACATCATGAGTACGACTCCAGTGTCCTGCACATTCGACGCTGGTCGCTGGGCCCCATCCTCGCCAGTAGCGACGCCAAGGAGTAGCGAGTACAGCTCCAGCTCCGAGTGACCCCGTCTCAACGCCACTGCTGATCTCATCGACGCAGCAGTCCTCGACGCCGTGAGCGCTGCTCACTCTTGCAACAATGACGTCGACAACGATGCCGCAGCCTGCTTCGCCACCTTGAGCGCTGCTCCGGCCCGACATCTCTCGACGCCGCTGCGGATCGCCCCGACTCCGAGGTTCGACGTAGCTCTCCTCGCGGTCGATGCCGAACCTTGGGAATAGCTTTGCATCGACGTTGTGTGACTCCTGTGGGGGTTACTTTGTTGCCAAGAACTGTGCTTTAAGAAGAAGATTTACTTTTGTTGCTAAAGATCAGTTACTAAGAAGAAACGTTACCTGAACTATTATTTTTCCTTCCAAAGAGTATTTATTTAGATTGTGGTATATTTTTGTCGTTATTTGGTCTTGTGCTAAGCCTTATATAAGCATCCTTATTTTTATAATAACTCCTGTGTTGTGTCCATTTGTAGTGTATTCACTTTATTACTGTATGTGGTCATATACGCTTAACACACTGCCTCTGAGTTAAGCCTGTCTGCTCTGCCAAGCTACCAAGAGGGTGAGCAGGGGTTATCTGAGTGTGTAATCCCGTTGCCCTGACTAGAGGAGGTGGGTCCCTATTTGTCAGAAGTGTATACCTCTGCCAACTAGAGACAGCCGATTCTAACACAAATTAATAACAGAAAATAACTTAGCAGTAGAGGGGATCATTGTTAAACGCGTAGTGATGTGAGGATCCACCGGAAACTGCGGAACTACAATTTTATTACCTCACGCAAATCAATCACAAACTGATAGACATCATAGATAGCATCAGAGGAACCCGTAGGTGTCCTATTATGGACCAGAACAATAGGACTATTACAAATGTTAGCAGATGTCTCTTCAACTACTCTTTTTTGTATCAAATCCTAAATAAACTGAAGAAGAGCCCATTCCCCTGCTTGTGGTATTTTATATTGAAGAATACGGGGCAAAATAGCATTATTTAACTTGTATAGAACCTGGCGGTATATGCAATAGACCTACGTCTGTATCACCTGTGGCCCATAGTGTGGGGGTACCTGAGCAAACTCCTCAGGAAGGGGCGCATCCTGAGACAAACACTGCCTAGTACTCACCCGCAGACCCATGGTAATATAGACACCATCAGGAGAACAACAAATGGTACTGTACAACTTCTTCAACACGTCCAAACCCATCACATTTTCCCCACAATTAGATGTTAAAAAGAATGGAGACTCAACAGTAAAAGGACCAACAGTAAGTGCAAGGGGGCATGAAATGGGGCTGATGACCGGTACAACAGAGAAACCAACTGAAAGAATATTTTGGCCAGAAAGGGACGCCGCTATGGACCATATGTTGAGAAAGAGAACTTTTTGTCACACCTGTATCCACCAAAAAGTCCTTAGTCAAACTTTGCAAATCTGCTGTGAAAAAAAGACCATTTTGATCTACAGGTATCTGAACTGGTCCTTCACCCTGTCCCTGGCAATCCTAGCTGTAAGACATACCTGTCACATCATCCATGTCATCAAAATAACTATTGTCAAGGCGGCCCACAGATGCCACAGCATTTTGATTTCTCTCAGTTCCACAACCTCTACGACCTGACCTGCGTCCTCTAGGGGACAAAATCTTCTGTAAAAGCACAGGGCACTGGCTATGCCTATGTCCTTCTTCCTTACAATATGCACACTGATTCTGCCCTAAAGGTGTTGTTGAAGGCTGCCGAGTACATGGGAGTTGTCGAGAAGGACCTCAACGTTCCCTGTTATTTCCTCGTAATGCCTGCTGCAACAATACTTTTGTCTTCAAATCCCTGTTTTTTTAATCAGTTTTATCATTTTCCTCCTGGTCTTGGTGCTCATAATATTGAGCCATATTCAAAATAATAGAGGGAGAAGACAAAGACGAAGTAATTTTAGATGCCTGCAAATGACTCATTATTTCAGGAAAAAGATCAGTAACAAACCAGTAAACAAACAACCAAACTCCTCCCTCCGTGCACATATTCCGGCCCACTGTAATCCAAAAAGAAATCAGATACACTCTCAACCTTTTTCTGTTGACAGACTGTCAATCTGTCCCAACTTACTTTCTTCTGTGGAATAAGGGTATGCATTTATGTAATAATACAACCAGGTAAGGCGAGTATCTCGGCACGTGGGTCATCTCCTGGCTTCCTTTCCTGATCCCATCCGTTAATCATATCCCATGTACCACCCAATTCAGCAACATGAACTTGAATATGCACCTGCCACCAAATATCGACCGGAACAAGAGGACCACATAACATTTCAATATTAGCAAGAGTCATTACAGTAGAAGAGGCAGCTTCTCTTAGGGGCACATGCATCAACCGATTTAGGAAGTGCAAACGGTGCGAATCGGTAAATTCGGCCGTTTGCGCTTCCTAAATATGTTTTTGGGATGCATGAATTTTTTTTTCAAAATTCGTTTTTTTTGGGCATTTCCTAAAAATGCGAATGCATTTAAGGAATCGCATTTGTGCGGTTCCTTAAATGCAATGCATCATTTTTTTAAAAAATGCGAATTTTGAAATAGGAAGTGCAAATTAACACGAGGTTGACCCTCGTGTTAATTTGCGAAATTGTTTCAAAAAGCACAAAAATGCATTTTGAAAAGTGTCATGTTACAGACACACATGTCCTTAAGACATGTGTGTGTGAAACATGCACTTTAAAATACATTTCAGGGCTTGCAGGGGGGGGTCCTTTGGACCCCCCTCTGCACCCTTGCAATGCATCAACAAATTGTGATTTCCTAAAAAAGAAATGCAAAACTGCATTGATTCCTATGGACCTCTAGGAATCAATGTAATGCCATTCCTTAATTGCGATTCGCAATTAAGGAATCGCAAATTCCGAAATTTAAGAAATCCTAAAAAAAATTAGGATTTCTTGATGCATAGGATTTTGCAATTCCTAAATAGCCATTCCTTAATTTTCGCTATTTAGGAAATGCAAATTCCTACAATGATGCATGTGCCCATATATTCCTTATAATTGTCAAACCCTCTACACCACGGGTACTCATAGTACAGCCCGCGGGCCGCCAGCGGCCCCGCAAGTCTTCCCTGGCGGCCCCCGGACCTTGCAGAGAATTTACCCGTTATATAAAAAAATAATTAAAGTATGTCAGCAAACACTGCGCATCACGACTCTGAGAGACTCTGATGAACTCTGGGGGCCAGGCATTCCAGTGATAGTCAGAGTGCAGCTGCAGGGGCGCTAAGAGGTGAAATACAAAAGCCTCATTAACATACAAATGGTCTTTTAAAGACCTGTGAAGTGCTCAGGTGCGGCTGTGAGTGTGTGTGTGTGTGCCAGGAAGCTGTCTCAGCCAGGGCACACACAGGCAGGGTGAGATGAAGAGGGTGACAGAGGGAGGTAGAGGGGGGGAGGGAAAGGGAGGGAGACAGAGGGAGAGGGAGGGAGGGAGTGCAAGGGAGGGCGAGCGAGGGAGAGTGAGGGAGAGAGGGAAAGGGAGAGAGACAGAGGGAGAGTGAGGGAGGGAGGGAAAGGGAGGCAGACAGAGGGAGAGGGAGGGTGGGAAAAGGGGGCAGGGAGGGAGAGCGAGGGAGAGCGAGGGAGAGCGAGGGAGAGCGAGGGAGAGAGGTGGAGGGAGGGAGACAGGGAGGGAGGGAAAGGGAGGGGGAGGGAGAGCGAGGGAGGGAAATGGAGAGAGAGGGAGGGAGAGCGAAGGGATGGAGGGAAAGGGGCAGACAGAGGGTGGGAAAAGGGGGCGGAGAGGGAGAGCGAGGGAGAGCGAGTGAGAGCGAGGGAGAGCGAGGGAGAGCGAGGGAGAGAGGTGGAGGGAGGGAGACAGAGAGGGAGGGAAAGGGAGGGGGAGGGAGAGCAAGGGAGGGAAAGGGAGGGAGAGGGAGGGAAAGTGAGGGAGGGAGGGAAAGGGAAGCAGACAGAGGGAGAGCGAGAAAGGAAGGGAAGGGGAGGCAGACAGAGGGAGAGCGAGGGAAGGAGGGAAAGGAGGGAGGGAAAGGGAGGCAGACAGGGGAGAGCGAGGGAGGGAAGGAAAGGAGGGAGGGAAAGGGAGACAGACACAGGCAGAGGGAGAGCGAGGAAGGGAGGGAGAGAGAGGGAGAGCGAGTGAGGGAGGGAAAGGAGGGAGGGAAAGGGAGGCAGACAGGGAGAGTGAGGGAGGGAAGGAAAGGAGGGAGGGAAAGGGAGGCAGACAGAGGGAGAGCGATAGAGGGAAGGAAAGGTGGGAGGGCAAGGGAGGCAGACAGAGGGAGAGCGAGGGAGGGAAGGAAAGGAGGGAGGGAAAGGGGGGCAGACAGAGGGAGAGCGAGGAAGTAAGGGAAAGGGAAGCAGAGAGAAGAAGACAGAAAGGGAGACAGACAGAGGGAGACAAAGAGAGGGAGAGGAAGGGACACAGCGGGAGACAGACAAAGGGAGACAAAGAGAGGGAGAGGGAGGGAAACAGAGGGAGACAGAGAGAGGGAGACAAGGAGAGGGAGAGGGAGGGAGACAGAGAAAGGAAGTGGGAGGGAGAAAAAGAGAGGTAGAGGGAGACAGACAGACAGACAGATAGACAGACAGACAGACAGACAGAGGGAGGGAGGAGGGTGACAGACAGAGGGAGGGAGGAGGAAGGGAGGAGGGTGACAGAGGTAGGGAGTAGGGAGGGAGGAGGATGACAGACAGGGGGAGGGAGGAGGGTGACAGACAGTGAGGGGGAGGATGCAGGGAAGAGGGTGACAGACAGAGGGATGGAGGAGGGAGGAAGGAGGGTGACAGACAGAGGGAGGGGGAGGGAGGGGGCAGGGCGACAGAGTGAGGAGGGCGACAGAGTGAGGAGGGCAACAGAGTGAGGAGGGTGACAGAGTGAGGAAGGCAACAGAGTGAGGGAGACAGAGAGATAGAGGAAAAGAGAGA
>NW_028252425.1:0-56042 GCF_964263255.1 Lissotriton vulgaris
GATATAATAAGCAGGGACAATATAAAAGACATTTTATATACCCTGGTATGGCATCACAGGCAAAGTCGTGTTTCCCAGTTGTCGTGCTGCTATCCCCATAGGCTAACATAGGAAGGCTTTATTAGACCTAATAAAGTCTAATTTTGTTTTGAGCTAGCTAGACACAATGAGGTAATATAGATTTTTGGTCAAGTTATGTTCCCTAGCGTGTACCCCACCGACTCCATGTACGAGGTTAAAGTGCATGTAACTTCCCTCCTGTGCAAGCTATGAAGACGCAAATACATTTGCGTCCAACGTTAATATGTCTTCTTTCAGACCCACCCTGAATGGGTTGAATAGGCCGTTCCTAAATATGCCTTGCCAACGTCTTTTTGTAGTGTACTTTGCGGTTTTCAGCTCTGGCAAAGTAGGCCCTGAATTTCTGCCATCGAGCCTTTTTCTTGCTTCTGACTATGAAAGCCTCAGCCCAGGCTGCCCCCGTACCTGTGAACTCTGCCTTACTTCCAGCGCGGCCCTCCGTGCTCAGCTCAGCCTGCTGCCTGCCAAGACTGACTACAACCTTCGGGTTATCTGTCCCGCTCCTCGAAAATACATTCCTGCCTACTAGTTTCAGTAAACATCCTCCCAGCTGCAGAGCCAAAGGACCGGCCTGTCTCCGTGCAAATAATTCATAGCCTCTGTTACCATGCCCCCACGCTTCTCATGCAGACACTCAGGCGCTTATACACGCACTCACAGTCAGTATAGAATAGCTTCTGCCCTAGAGACCTTTCCGCCCAGATAGCTCAGTTCCTAAAACATCAGATATCAGATATGATAGAAGCACAAGTTGATCTGACATGCCAGACTTCTGTCTCTTTCCGTCAGTGTAAATGTCAAATCCCCATGCACCCTCCAGTTTTACGCCAATCACACGTCATGCAGCTGCGCGCGCATCCAAGCCTCTGATTTCTGCTGACATTGCAACATTTCTGTTTAGTGCCACCCACATGTGACACCTACTTGTGACGTTTCTAGAACACACCTCCAGTTACGCCTAGTCCACGCCTTCTGATTACGCACTAGTAACACGTGGATGTTGTTATCTTGTCTTCTCTCAGCTGTTACGCCTTCTATACCGTTTCCTATGATGTAAAATAAGTATATAAGCTATGTAATGTCAATAAAAGTTGGCTCTATCCCTTCCTGGACCCCGTGTGGTTGCAGGAACATGATACCCTATTCCGGAATAATTCCTTTGAGGAATAAAACCCCTAAGAACTCTAACACCACGGACTCTGTCTCTTTTTTTTCCGATTGAGTTATTATTGATTAAGTACTTACCTGCATAGAAATTAAGATGGTAAATTAAATATTTACGACAACATGCCCCTAGCTAAATAACAAACTCAAAGCCATTACATATTTCCACAACAAACTAATCAGTGAGAGACCCCACAACTGGGTGAACACAAACAAGGCCAGGAAACTCTGTGAATTCAATAAAGCTGGAAGATTTCTGGACATCTACTTAAAAGAGAAAAACAAGAACTCCCCAGTAACCATGATTAAAAATACATCAGGGAAGATAGAGGCTGAGACTAAACTGTTTTGCTGAATATTAAAAAGATCTATTACCCTGCCTTGCACCCAGGAACTATGGACTGTGAAAATTACATTAAAGGACTTGGATGAAGGGAACAATTTGAGCAGCAGGTTGGCGGAGTCTGTCAGAGCTCCAAGCCCTCATATAGCTGGCTGAGAACAAGGGACAAGGGCACACTACTCACTGGGATCCTCGGTAAGTAAATGTATGAGGAAACAGTGGCTCCTGCTGATAGATAAGGGTCTTTTTTTATAATAAAGTGTGCACAATGGCAATGTACAGGGTTGAATTGATGTCAAAAAGAAAGCTGACCATAAACACCGAGGATGCAGTTAATGTGTGCTGTAGTTTATAGAGTAAGCAGGTAAAGTAAACATTACATAAATGATGTTTGGCAATAAAAATAATTTTTAGCAAATAGTAAATAAACAATAGTGAGAGGTGTCCCAGTGAAACAACACCTATGGAACCTAATATAATTCTGGTATATTATGTGACATATGTGCAAGGTTTCACTATACAATATTAGGCGAACATCTTAAAATGTGTCAAGTGTTGAACAACACATTATACAATCATAAGTGCTGGCTAATGGTTCGCCTTTTTTAACTGTTGACGGCGTTTTAACCCAGTTTAGGATGTAGGGTCTCTTCAGGACGTAGAAATGTCGGGACACCTGAAGCGAGGCCTGCACTGCCTAGGGTGAGGAGTAGTGGCACCGTGAATGTAGTGAAACAAATGGACTACAGGGTACGCAGCCGGGTGCCCATGTGAGGGTAGTGAAAGGCACACAAGCGCTGGATGTGTAGAGGAGTAAGGCGCAATAAGCGTTTGTTAACACTCTATGTGCGAGGGAGCAGGGCTTCACTTGGATACAGTGAGGGTCTTGTATAGTAGTTCCTATATCCCTGATAGGCTCTGGGCATTAGAATAATATACACTGCAGTGTAGTGTAGTTCCTATATTCCCAAAAGGCTCTGCGCATTGGAATAATATATCCTATAGATTAGACATAGGACTGAGGTCGACTAGGGTCCAGATGTAGGTAATTCTATTTTACCGATTCATAAATACCGAATTTTACCGATTCGGTATTTATGAATCGGTAAAATAGAAGTTGTGAGATGTAGGTAAATTTATTTTTCAATTTACCGAATCGGTAAGAATCGGTATTTACAGATTCGGTAAATACCGAATCGGTATTGCCCATTGATTCCTATGGGCCTTGAAGCCCATAGGAATCAATGGGCAATACCTATTCGGTATTTACCGAATCGGCAAATACCGAATCCTGTAAGGGTGCAGGGGGTGTCACTTTGACACCCTCTAGCACCCCAAATTCAGGCATGTGTAACATGTGGCACACATACATGCCCTAAGGGCATGTCTGTGTGTCACATGTTTTTGAAATCAAAGGAGAGAGCAAGGGATATTGTCACTAGGAAGTGACAAGAGATACCTCCTATTCCCCTGATAGGAATATTTATGCAAACAAAAAGAAGGAGTATCCCCAACGTCAGGTTTTTTGAGGAAAAAACTTTCGGAGGGTGAGTTATTTGGCAAAAAAAGGAAAAAAGTCAACCTTTTTTGATAGGAAACCCCTCACTCACCACCTAGTGGTGACTTGCTTCATCATCGGGGTCCACCCTGGTGACCTAGCGTCACCAGGATGTGCTTCGACACCTGGGTTGCAGTGGAGCAGGTTGTGACTGTCTGTGCAAAAAAAGGTGTTAAAAATTGTCCTGGTTTAACTTAAAATCAATCTTTATTATAAAGTAATCAGAACAATGTTAAAAATTACTAGCGAGATACTCCTTGGTGAGTTACGGCCAAGGTATCTCTATATGTGTCTGAGTGGTTTGGTCGACATGTTTCTACCATCAGGGCAGTAGCCCGGTATTCTTCAGGACCAAAAACAGGTGGATGGGAGGTGTGTGCCCCCTAAAAGGTACACCCTCTCCTGATCCCCTGTGAACCAACTGGAAAAATTACCAGTGGTGGATGTGCTCTTTTAGAAATAAAGAGAGCTGTCTGGTTGCAAAAAAAGAAGAAAAAGAGACCTGTAGGGAAAAGCAAAAGAGTACTGATTTCAGTAGAATTTCTATACTTTCCTGTAACGTCGTGAAGTGTCTCTGTGATATGCTTAATCATGCCAGGGGACGTGCCCTCCGAGTGATCAAGTATTGTGTTCAATACGGGTGATTTGGCAGGGGAGTATTCTCCGAGCGTGCACTCTTATCAATAGGTGCTCGTGTTTGTCATGCAGTACATAATAGTTGCCTTCATAGAGATATATACGGGCATGCACTTCATTTCAAATGCATACACACTCGATTTGTCATTCGTCTCATTCAACCATCTAATGCCTATTGTGCCCAGTGAGTTTCTGTGGGCGTCTCTAGGTAGGTGTGGCAGGTAGTGGCGTGTCCTCGTATGTACATTAATACTAGGTAGTGCCAGGAGTTATACTAAGTCGTGCCAATAATTTGTACCTAATTACAAACAAAACACACAAACATATAACATGTAGGAGTGCGCGTAGATTCCATGGTTCAAACACAGGGCTTACTTGTTATAAGCCTCAAGATTACTTCAACGGGCAGGGGGTAGGTTCTTCTAACCGCCAAACTTAATTCTAAAATGGCGCGAAAGATAATAGTGGAGTGAGTGAATCGAGCGAGGAGCCCGGTAGGGATCGAAATTGTTCTAGATCATCGATTCCATTTCTGTAGGAAATGCGAGGTGCATTCTACTTACAGTTTGCGGGAGATTTAAACGGCCATTCACCTACTCCTATCCTCCTCTGCTCGGCTAGTGGTGCCGTGCGGGAGTTCTTCCATTAAATGAGAAAATCTCTTCCGGGAAGGGCGGGGTGCCGTGCGCCGGAGGGGGAGGAGTTAAGGGGCGGGACCTGATGACGCAGAATACGCGTGTTTTGGTAAACAAAGCGCGTCCCGGTTACTGAGCAACGAACGGGATGGTTTAGGTGATTAGGATTATGGGATACTTTAATTTGATGGGCATTGGCGTCTTGATGTCAAGCCCAGGACCATCGTCACGCGGTAAACGCGTATGTTGTAAAATAAAAGGCGCTTAGTGTCTCGAAGTAAAGCCCAGGACCTGGTGACGCGGTAAACGCGTATGTTGTAAATAAAGGCGCTTGAAAAGTGTAAAGCGCATGAAAAAGGGGGGCACTAATAGCGGGTGGAACTAGATGTGGGAAACCACCTTAAATTAAGCAGATTTTTTAATGTGGACGTCATATTGCATTCATCTCAAGGGACAAGTGCGTAGGATCTTTGCTGCACTTTGGAAAGCCGGGATGAAATGGCCCCATTAATGGTGGGTGAAGTTAGATGTAGGAACATAACTACAGTTGTGCATGTTTTCGTCGTGTGATGCAGGAACAAGGTTCATGGGTCATTTGAGCACACTGGCCCATGGAATATTATCATTAAGTCCAACTTGGTGCGTAGAAAGTCTATAAATCCACCTCTGTTCTTTCTCATAGAGGCGTGACTGTATGTTGGGACCCTGCTGTATTTGCTCAATCACAGTCCACCACATGTCGTTTGGGGTGTGTCCCATTGTCAAAAAATGCTCCGTGAGTCTTGTGTTGTTTTTCTTGCACCTGATTGTGCTACGGTGTTCAGATATCCGTTGTTTCACTTTGCGTGTGGTCATTCCAATGTATGGTATATCACAGGAACATTTAATCAAGTATACAACATTTTGACTATTGCAGTTTGTGTGTGCCCTCTGTTCCCAAGTTTTGCCTTCCTCAAGGTTCAATGTTTTGGTGTTGGTGGTCAAATGGCAGACACTACAATCCCCACATCTGGAATGTCCTGTGACACGTGGGAGCCCCCATATTTCCGTGATTGTGGGGTTAGTAATGGTCAAGGTGGGTTTAGGTCTAGTATTCACCAGAGTGTCTTTTAGACTGCGTGCCTTTTTGTAAGAAAACAGAGGTTTTTCCCATTTGTATTTTCCTGTATGGAGTATGGACCAGTGTTTCTTTATGCTTTTGCTCACCTGATTGGATATAGCATTGTATGTCGTGACACAGGCTAGTGGAACCTCAATTTCGTTTTTGGTTGTGTCTTCCAATAGAGCTTGTCGTGGCTGGTTACGAGCTCTCTTCTGGCATTTGTTAGTAATTTTCTTAGGATAGCCACGTGAGGAAAGTTTTTGTGTTAGGTCATCTGCCTGGCTCTTGTAATCAGATATTTTACTGCAATTCCTTCTGAGGCGGAGATACTGTCCGTAGGGAAGGTTTTCCCGTAGGGGGCGAGGATGGAAACTTTCGTATCTAAGCAAGTTGTTCTTAGCCGTTGGTTTGAAATGCGTTTTAGTAATTAGATTCTCATTTTCTCTTTGAATTTCGATGTCCAAGAAGACCATCTTGTTCCTGTCTATGCAGTGGGTGAATCGTAGATTTTTGTCACGGTTGTTCAGCCAAGTTATGAATTCCATAAGGGTTTCTTCTGAGCCTTGCCATATGGAGAAGACGTCATCTATGTATCGCCGCCAAAATCTTATGTGGCTGCCAAATGGGTTATCCTCTGCCAGGATGTATTTCAGTTCGAAGTCATATACGTAGAGCCCAGCCACACTAGGGGCAAAAACACTGCCCATAGATGTACCCCCTACTTGTAGGTACAGGGTGCCCTCATATTCAAAGTAGTTCCTTTTAAGGGCCAGGGTGGCACATTGCATGACGAACTGCTTGGGTGTGTGGTAGTTCCAGGTGGTGTTTTCCAGGGTTCTCTCCAACACATTGATGGTGGCGTCTTGTGGGATGTTCGTGTAAAGGCTTTCAATGTCAAAGCTGAGGAGAATATAGTCTGGTTCCATTTTGATGTCCTCCAGCATTCTCAGTAGGCTTTTGGTGTCACGTAGGTACGTGGATGTTCCCTGTACAACAGGTTTCAGAAAGAAGTCACTGAATCTTGATAATGGTTCAAGAAGTGAGCCGATGCCTGAGACTATAGGTCTGCCTGGTGGGGGGATCTTGCCCTTGTGCATTTTAGGCACCACATAGAAGTAGGGAATCTTATTGTCGGTTTTGCTCAGATAGTCTGCTTCTTGTTTTGAGATGTTACCTCGGGCTTCAGCTGTCTCCACCATGTTGGTGATTTCAATTCTCAGATCTTCAGTTGGATCTTTGGGTAGTATTTTATAGTTTTTAGTGTCGCCTAGTAGGCGTCTGCATTCTGCATCGTAGTCATCCTTATTCATCACTACAAGTCCTCCGCCTTTATCTGCCGGTTTTATGATTATGGTTTCATCATTCTTCAGGTCAGATATGGCTTTATTTTCAGCTCTGGTGTTGTTGTGGAACTGGCCTTTTGCCTCCAATTTTTCCACATCATTAAATACTGCCTGTTCAAAAGTGTTAATCTCGACTGGAACCGAGTGTGGTGGAGGTATGAAGGTTGACCGTAACCTGAGACCTGTTTCATTGGGGGTATCTGTCGGGTCATCACTTGTGTTATCATTGGTAGGGTTCTTTTCAAAGAAGGCTTTCAATTTGAGTTTACGAAAAAAGGAAGCCAACTCGCAATGTAACTTGAACTTATCTAGGAATGCAGTTGGTACAAACCCTAGTCCCTTGTTAAGCACGTTTGATTCCGTGATGGTTAGTGTGCGTGATGATAAGTTCGTGACTAGCTCCTCGCATTGCTGGGGCCGGCCTTGTTCGCTCCTGATTTGCTCCTGGTGATGCTGCCCGTGTTGTCCTCTTCCTCCCAGTGGACGTTGTTTCCTCTTCTGTTGCGTCCCCTTCCGCGCCTGCCTCTGTTGTGAAAAGGAGGACGGAATTGATTCTGTGGAAAGGGGAATTGCTGGAAGGGCGGTTGCCATCCGTACATTTGGAAATGTGGTGGTATTTGGTATGGGTTAGGTGGAGGTTGTTGGTAGGGGTTCTGGAGGGGATGGTTGTATTGGGGCCATTGGTTGTTCCCTCTGTGTCCACCTCTCTGTCCTCTTCTCGGGGTCCCATTACTGGATCCAGTGCTGCTATTTGAGCTGGAAGTGTTGCTCGCGGCATCAGAGTCTTGATCTTGTGGGCCCGATATTTTATAGTCCGGGTCTGAATAGGGATAGACCTTCACAAAAGAAAATTTTTTCAGATCTTTTTCGAATTTCAATGTTTTTTGTTGTAGTAGGTTGTCTTTGTATTCATTAATTTCCTTGTTTAAGTCGTCCAATTTTTGCTTGTAGCCTTTGATGCTCGCTTTTATTTGAGTTTCTGTTATTTGAATCTCTATCTGGATTTTCTCAGACAGACGTATGGCAGTTTTTAGGATCAATATTATCCAGTCATGCGTGCAGTGCCACGCAATTAGGGCCCAATCTTTTCTAAATTCTGGATCATCCAAAAAGATGCGTGGTGCGTTGGTAACCAGTAGGCCCTTAGGAGCTATATTATTGGTAACATATTTTTTCATGATTGTACCGTGTAATATGGTTCTGATCCGGTTCCGCTTCATTTCTGACAGTTTTTCCCACTCAGATGTTTGAGAGATGGTGTCGCTGATGTTGGCGTCCGCAAAAACATTTAAGTCACTCATGATTGAGTCTATTTCTTCCGTAGAATAAGTTAAGCCTGTATTCTCTGCCATGTTGTCTGTATACGTACTCCGTTGTGCCAATGTCAGTGTGATTGACTCTCACAGCTGTGCGCTGCCAAGAATTTGAAATCAAAGGAGAGAGCAAGGGATATTGTCACTAGGAAGTGACAAGAGATACCTCCTATTCCCCTGATAGGAATATTTATGCAAACAAAAAGAAGGAGTATCCCCAACGTCAGGTTTTTTGAGGAAAAAACTTTCGGAGGGTGAGTTATTTGGCAAAAAAAGGAAAAAAGTCAACCTTTTTTGATAGGAAACCCCTCACTCACCACCTAGTGGTGACTTGCTTCATCATCGGGGTCCACCCTGGTGACCTAGCGTCACCAGGATGTGCTTCGACACCTGGGTTGCAGTGGAGCAGGTTGTGACTGTCTGTGCAAAAAAAGGTGTTAAAAATTGTCCTGGTTTAACTTAAAATCAATCTTTATTATAAAGTAATCAGAACAATGTTAAAAATTACTAGCGAGATACTCCTTGGTGAGTTACGGCCAAGGTATCTCTATATGTGTCTGAGTGGTTTGGTCGACATGTTTCTACCATCAGGGCAGTAGCCCGGTATTCTTCAGGACCAAAAACAGGTGGATGGGAGGTGTGTGCCCCCTAAAAGGTACACCCTCTCCTGATCCCCTGTGAACCAACTGGAAAAATTACCAGTGGTGGATGTGCTCTTTTAGAAATAAAGAGAGCTGTCTGGTTGCAAAAAAAGAAGAAAAAGAGACCTGTAGGGAAAAGCAAAAGGGGAAAAACCTCTGTTTTCTTACAAAAAGGCACGCAGTCTAAAAGACACTCTGGTGAATACTAGACCTAAACCCACCTTGACCATTACTAACCCCACAATCACGGAAATATGGGGGCTCCCACGTGTCACAGGACATTCCAGATGTGGGGATTGTAGTGTCTGCCATTTGACCACCAACACCAAAACATTGAACCTTGAGGAAGGCAAAACTTGGGAACAGAGGGCACACACAAACTGCAATAGTCAAAATGTTGTATACTTGATTAAATGTTCCTGTGATATACCATACATTGGAATGACCACACGCAAAGTGAAACAACGGATATCTGAACACCGTAGCACAATCAGGTGCAAGAAAAACAACACAAGACTCACGGAGCATTTTTTGACAATGGGACACACCCCAAACGACATGTGGTGGACTGTGATTGAGCAAATACAGCAGGGTCCCAACATACAGTCACGCCTCTATGAGAAAGAACAGAGGTGGATTTATAGACTTTCTACGCACCAAGTTGGACTTAATGATAATATTCCATGGGCCAGTGTGCTCAAATGACCCATGAACCTTGTTCCTGCATCACACGACGAAAACATGCACAACTGTAGTTATGTTCCTACATCTAACTTCACCCACCATTAATGGGGCCATTTCATCCCGGCTTTCCAAAGTGCAGCAAAGATCCTACGCACTTGTCCCTTGAGATGAATGCAATATGACGTCCACATTAAAAAATCTGCTTAATTTAAGGTGGTTTCCCACATCTAGTTCCACCCGCTATTAGTGCCCCCCTTTTTCATGCGCTTTACACTTTTCAAGCGCCTTTATTTACAACATACGCGTTTACCGCGTCACCAGGTCCTGGGCTTTACTTCGAGACACTAAGCGCCTTTTATTTTACAACATACGCGTTTACCGCGTGACGATGGTCCTGGGCTTGACATCAAGACGCCAATGCCCATCAAATTAAAGTATCCCATAATCCTAATCACCTAAACCATCCCGTTCGTTGCTCAGTAACCGGGACGCGCTTTGTTTACCAAAACACGCGTATTCTGCGTCATCAGGTCCCGCCCCTTAACTCCTCCCCCTCCGGCGCACGGCACCCCGCCCTTCCCGGAAGAGATTTTCTCATTTAATGGAAGAACTCCCGCACGGCACCACTAGCCGAGCAGAGGAGGATAGGAGTAGGTGAATGGCCGTTTAAATCTCCCGCAAACTGTAAGTAGAATGCACCTCGCATTTCCTACAGAAATGGAATCGATGATCTAGAACAATTTCGATCCCTACCGGGCTCCTCGCTCGATTCACTCACTCCACTATTATCTTTCGCGCCATTTTAGAATTAAGTTTGGCGGTTAGAAGAACCTACCCCCTGCCCGTTGAAGTAATCTTGAGGCTTATAACAAGTAAGCCCTGTGTTTGAACCATGGAATCTACGCGCACTCCTACATGTTACATGTTTGTGTGTTTTGTTTGTAATTAGGTACAAATTATTGGCACGACTTAGTATAACTCCTGGCACTACCTAGTATTAATGTACATACGAGGACACGCCACTACCTGCCACACCTACCTAGAGACGCCCACAGAAACTCACTGGGCACAATAGGCATTAGATGGTTGAATGAGACGAATGACAAATCGAGTGTGTATGCATTTGAAATGAAGTGCATGCCCGTATATATCTCTATGAAGGCAACTATTATGTACTGCATGACAAACACGAGCACCTATTGATAAGAGTGCACGCTCGGAGAATACTCCCCTGCCAAATCACCCGTATTGAACACAATACTTGATCACTCGGAGGGCACGTCCCCTGGCATGATTAAGCATATCACAGAGACACTTCACGACGTTACAGGAAAGTATAGAAATTCTACTGAAATCAGTACTCTTTTGCTTTTCCCTACAGGTCTCTTTTTCTTCTTTTTTTGCAACCAGACAGCTCTCTTTATTTCTAAAAGAGCACATCCACCACTGGTAATTTTTCCAGTTGGTTCACAGGGGATCAGGAGAGGGTGTACCTTTTAGGGGGCACACACCTCCCATCCACCTGTTTTTGGTCCTGAAGAATACCGGGCTACTGCCCTGATGGTAGAAACATGTCGACCAAACCACTCAGACACATATAGAGATACCTTGGCCGTAACTCACCAAGGAGTATCTCGCTAGTAATTTTTAACATTGTTCTGATTACTTTATAATAAAGATTGATTTTAAGTTAAACCAGGACAATTTTTAACACCTTTTTTTGCACAGACAGTCACAACCTGCTCCACTGCAACCCAGGTGTCGAAGCACATCCTGGTGACGCTAGGTCACCAGGGTGGACCCCGATGAAGAAGCAAGTCACCACTAGGTGGTGAGTGAGGGGTTTCCTATCAAAAAAGGTTGACTTTTTTCCTTTTTTTGCCAAATAACTCACCCTCCGAAAGTTTTTTCCTCAAAAAACCTGACGTTGGGGATACTCCTTCTTTTTGTTTGCATATATGTGTGTCACATGTCACAGGTGTGCATGCACAGATGTGCATGCACACCAGAATTCGGTATTTTACCACCCAATAGGATTGGGTGGTAAAATACCGATTCTTAAGGGCCTGTGACACTCTTAGGAGTGTCACCTACATGTGGATTTACCGAATCGGTAAAAATACCGATTCGGTATTTTACATAATCGGTAAATTTACCGAATCGGTAAATTTTTACCGATTCTGTAAAATTATGGCCCCTACATGCCAAATCCTAAATACTGGTCGGTAACGGCCGAAATCGGCCGTTACCGACCGGTATTTGGGCTCCTACATCTGGGCCTAGGTCTCTATCGAATATACTAGACTTAATTGTGTGTGCCATCTAGCTCAGAGGTCACTAGAAACTTTCTCGAATTTATAAGAAGGGATTAGTCTCTGACAACCGCATAAACATGACAACTTTGTTTCCCCAAGATAAAACGTATCTTCAGAGTCGTGGAAACAATAGATAGATATTTCACTCAGTCAATCGTGCATGCTTCGTTTCACTAGAGGTGCAGAGAAAGTAGAAAGACGGCCGTTTTCAATAAAAAGTTTTATTGAACAGTCTTCTTTCTCAAGCATAAGAAATGAACTGCTACAATCGTAACACTGTTAATAAAATATAATGCGTTCAGTCAAAATAGTAGAATAATATAATACTGTAAGAGCATTGTATTATTCCTAAACCATATATAAATACATACATAAATAAAAGAGTCTAAAAGTACTCAACTGGTGCTTCTAAAATACGCCTACCCCAGTGTACCTAACCTAAGCTTAGTATGAGGGAAGAAGTAAGTGAGGTGTAGCATAAATGTAGTATTCTTTTGCCAAGAATCTGCTCAAGATTTCTCTAAGGGTCTAATCAGCTCCATACCTTAGTTTAGAATGGAGAAGGCTGGTCTCGGGACTCGATTTCCCAACAACCCGCAAGGATAGCTTGGAAAAACTGGAGCTGGATTTCTCAGCAGGAGAAAAGACAGCGTCTCTCTCAGTGCGTCTGCTGGAGGGTCGGCTTCCTTTGGCACTTGCTGTAGCAGGGCACGTCGGACAAGTAGATAGTCGAACTGCTTCAAACCACCGTGTGTGTGCTTGGGCGAGTGTGGGCATATTTATACCTTGAAGGGGCCGGGTTTAAAGTATGGTTGGACATAATAACGTCATCAAAGAGTCTCAGTTCTTTGAAAACTCCATGAGTTCTTGGATAAATCAATACTCAAACAAGGGGAAGTCCATGACTGCTGAAGGTGGGTTTTTCCAAGAAATCATTGTGGATTTTCGGAACTAGTGGAAGTAGCCCTGCCGTATTTGGACTGCATGAGCTATGCCTAAATATGCTTATGATTTCTATGCCTATATATGGATATGGTGATTTATACCTATGTAAGGGCATGAAACTTACAATAGGGTCCTAAAATTATACATAACAGTAGTTTTGACATAGGACTGAGGTCAGTATGTCTCTATCGAGTACATTAAACGCAATTACTTGTGTGTGCCAACTAACTCAGAGGTCACTAGAAACATCTTGAATAAACAAGAAGGGATTAGTTTCTGACAACTGTATAAACTTTACAACTTTGTTTCCCTTAGAATCTGAACATTCTCAGAATTGTGGAAACAATAGATAACAATTTCACTCAGACAATTGTGCATGCTTTGTTTCTACAAGGTTTACACAGAAATAGGTAGACAGGCATTTAAATAAAAAGGGTTTATTGAACAGTCTTATTTGTCGTGCAAGAGATATGAACTGCTATAATCGTTATACAGAATGCGAAGTATAATACGCACAGCGTTAGCAGTAAGATAAAATAATACTGCAATAGCATGGTTTGTAGCTATGACATATATTCATAAAAATACATACATAAATAACACAGGCTAAAATGTGAATATTCATCTGGTGCTTCTAGCTAGTTCTACCCCTGTGTACCTAATATAAGTGTAGTACGAGGTGAGAAGTAGGTGCTGTTTGTCTATAGTCTAGTTTAGCTATAGTTAGATTGGTGTTGCCAAGATTTGCCAAAAGTCCCGCTATGTTCTAGTCTGCTCCATACCTTAGAATGAGAGAGGTAGGAATCTCTTTCCAGGTCTCGATCTCTAACACCCCACAAGGGGAGTCAGAAACACTGGAGCTGGATTCTCGGTGAGGAGGATGACAGCGTCTGGTTAGTGCGTCAGGCGAGGACTCGACTTCCTTCCGAACTTGCCGCAGCAAGCCGTCCAAGTATGTAGCCGAACTGTGGTTTGCCATGGCAAGTGAAGGTATATTTATACCTTGAAGGTGTTTGGGAATGCCAGTATTGACGTAAAAGTCGAGCAGAGGAACGTCATGAATGAAACCCTAAGGAATAGATGTTCATCCATACTAATATAATAAAGAGAGAGCCCAAACCTTTGAGGCGGGTAATCTCAGGAACCACAGCACCAATCACAACACCCAATACAGCGTTGGAAAGGGCAGTTGCAGCAGAAGGACATAGGCTATGCAGACGCCCACCATATACATTTAAAAGGTAAAAGAACCGTGCCAGCAAAGTAGTCCCTTGTGGGCGTGTCTGCGTTGTGCTGTGGGCGTGTGCTGGGGGCGTGACAAACGCTGGGGGGGGGGGGGGTGGTACGTTCCGCCCTTCATGCCATGTCTCATATCGTGTGCTGTGGGCATGTGCTTGGGCCTGGGCGTGGGCATGTGCGGGCGCGGGATTACGGAAAAAAAGTGATCTTTGTTCCCAATATTTCATTGTTTTTTCTTCCCAGGTTCTGTACAATCCAGATCCGGGTGTGCTTGCCCCGCGCTCCCAGTGCCGTGCACTTTCTTTACTGTATGGAGGTCAGGCATAGCGCTATTCCCAAGGCCGGAAGGAGCGCAAACAGGGGCCATTGTGCACGAAATGTAATCTCACCTTAACTTCCAGTGACGCCTGAGGCGCACACTGGAGATTTTCCACTTCCCTTGCGCACAGGCCTGCGCCACGCACATCCGGAAACAAGGCCCGCCTCCATGGAAATAGCATGAAAGGGACTAACCCTCCCCCAGGAATTTGTGATGATATTCCGCAAACCAACATCCCGCATACCATCACTCCGCAATTTTTATAACGCTGGACTATTACTCCGCAAAGACATCATTTCTAAAACTTTTACCACGCATATGACTTTATCACGCATGCCATTATAACGCAAATGCATGTGTGGTAAAGTTATATACATTGTAAAAGTGCATTATTAAAACATTAAATATATGT
Organism: Lissotriton vulgaris; assembly: GCF_964263255.1. Lineage (NCBI taxonomy): Eukaryota > Metazoa > Chordata > Amphibia > Caudata > Salamandridae > Lissotriton > Lissotriton vulgaris. Next base: position 14,731 of record NW_028252425.1, read on the forward strand.
TTGTATATATGTGAATTATATATATATATATATATATATATATATATATATATATATATATATATATATATATATATATATATATATATGTCAAAGAAAAGTTTCACAGAAACGCCGCACTCACTTTTGGATGGTTAAACACCGGTTTATTTCACTCGGATCTTCCTCCTATTTCACTCGGAAGATCCGAGTGAAATAAACCTGTGTTTAACCATCCAAAAATGAGTGCAGCGTTTCTGTGGAACATTTCTTTGACAAGTCTTGCGGGGCTTGTCTCTGCCTCGCCCCCGGCACCAGCTAATTGCTGCTCCTCCCATATATATTTATATATATATATGAGTTTCCAACTTGTTGCCAGCAACCGTCGGCAGGCAGACAGGTACACGGACTGCATATATAAACCCACGCCAACTTTTTCTTCTTTTGCAAAGAATTTATTTCATTTTCGTGATAGTGGTGGTGCTAGTCATCAGACGCGCTTCGGACTGGCGTCCTTGCTCACTGATATATATATATATATATATATATATATATATATATTCACTGAAAAAAACATAGGTTTCGCACCAGTTATAGTTACCTGGAAATTTTACTGACATAAAACCATTGAAATTCCCACGTTATAGTTAGTTGGACTCACTATAACTTGCGCGTGTAATGCACTGCTGATGACATCACATATTACATCACTCATGACATCACTGATGACACCATCCTTGTGACAGAGTGACAGACCTCCTTTCACTGTAAAGTAACCCTTGAAACACATATTCAAAAATAGAAAGTAACATTTTCAAAAAAGTGGAGATACCTATACCAGTTACAACAACCAATTCAGTAATTCCACCATTTATATACACATCCACTCATTCACCAACAGTTCTATATAGTCACTCATACATATACTCACTCATCATATGTAGTGATACACCTATACATCCGTTAACACACCGACAGTCATCCAAAAGTTACTCACACATGCAAATAAACAATTGAACATCCATTTATTTGCATATAGAGCTATACACACACTACCACCTTACTTCTATTGAAATTTAAACATATTTATTCTCTTAAACAATCCCTTATAGAAACACATACTTATTTAAACAGGAACTCTTACAATCTCTTATTCTCACATATACTCACTTATATACATCAATATTCACATATACTAGATTAAAACATATGTAGTTACTGATAAAGACACTAGTGAGACAGTCATTCATTCACTAACATACACATATACACACTCATTCACCCATAGAGTCCTGCACATATGCTGTCTTCAAAACACATACAAACAGAGAGTCAGTCAATCATGCATCTATGTGCTAAGTAATACCCCCACCAAACCATATAGACACTCATACTGATACTAAGAAAAACATCTAATAACCCATGTACATACACATGTAGCTACTAACCAACCCATGCAGCCACTTATACACAAAGTGAAACACTAATACATATATTTAAAAATGTAAACATTACTCACTAATATTTATTTTTCAGAAAGACACACATTCACTGGATGGTGTCATCAGTGATGTCATGAGTGATGTCACTGACCATGTCATGAGTGATGTAATATGTGATGTCATCAGCAGTGCATTACACGCGCAAGTTATAGTGAGTCCAACTAACTATAACGTGGGAATTTCAATGGTTTTATGTCAGTAAAATTTCCAGGTAACTATAACTGGTGTGAAACCTATGGTTTTTTCAGTGAATTTAATAGGTTTTTTAAATGCTAATTCCTAACTATAACTGGTGTGAAACCTATGGTTTTGTCAGAGAATATAGATTATATATATATATATATATATATATATATATATATATATATATATATATATATATATATATATATATATATATATATATATATATATATATATATATATATATATATATATATATATATATATATATATATATATATATATATATATATATATATATTACCTACTGGCAGTCGCCAGTAGGTATATATAGTTAGGATTTTTTCTCTATGGGATTTTTGAAAATTCTATGTCTAATAACTTTGGCGTTTGTGGACGGAATTGGCTGAAATTTTCAGGAAAATGGAACATTTTGTTTCTGAGCAGCCCCTGACAATTTGGGGGGGTTTCATCAAGGGGGGCCGAGAAAAAAGGGGGGTCCCAAAACGCGTTTTTCCCATGTTAATTTCCATAGGGCGGTTGGCCTCACTTTTAGCTCGAACGGCTGAATGGATTTGCACGAAACTTGGCAAAATTGTAGGGACTGTTAGACCGATGTGCCTTTGCTAGGTCTCAATATATGTGCTCCAGTGGATTTTGAGTAATTTAGGTTCAAAAAAAGATATATATCTGGGCGGAGCCTAACCACACATCTGATCTGATTGGCTGTCAGCACTTCATCCAAGAAGTGTTGGCAGCCATCTTGGGACCAATATACATGATAGCACCTCATTAAAAAGCATTGTGGTTAATAGAGGGTTTTAGGACTTTAGTTACATTATAAATCATTTGTTGATGGTACCATACTCGTTTTAGGAATTGTGGTGGGTTCTAAGGTGATTTTACCATGTGAAAAAACCTTCTGCTGTGATATCATGAATATTGTTTGAAAGAAAACTAATATCTCATGATTTTCCCACAGTGGTTTGGAAGGGGATCTATAAGCTAAACTGAAAGCATATTTTCTGTAAATTCACATTATCTTTCTCAGTCATGTGAAAATGAAGTCTGACATTCTCAGTAAAACATGTACATCCAACAAGGACAGAGACTGTCAGTTGATTCCTTTGTGTTCTACTGCAGCCTCCTAGAGTGTTCTAAAGAACAACTAGAGCGCTAACAGTCCTACTTATTACAAAGGTATGGCACACCTGAAGCCATCTTGATTGGAATAAAGTGGTAACTCTTAAAACATTTAATTTAACAGGAAACAACATGAGGGGGTATATTTTGCCATAGAAAGTATGATTAGTGCTGCAGAATGAAAAATTAGGGCACATTTTGAGTGACTTCTCAAATCCTTTTCTATTTCATTAAAACATTCTGACATGCAGTCTCCCAAAATGGCCACCAGAGACAAAAGAGCCCAAATGTAGCCCAAATATCACCCAGATGTAGCCCAAGTATAGCCCAATGACAGAATGTCCCAGAGTGTTCTAAAGAACAACTAGAGCGCTAACAGTCCTACTTATTACAAAGGTATGGCACACCTGAAGCCATCTTGATTGGAATAAAGTGGTAACTCTTAAAACATTTAATTTAAAAAGAAACAACATGAAGGGGTATATTTTGCCATAGAAAGTATGATTAGTGCTGCAGAATGAAAAATTAGGGCACATTTTGAGTGACTTCTCAAATCCTTTTCTATTTCATTAAAACATTCTGACATGCAGTCTCCCAAAATGGCCACCAGAGACAAAAGAGCCCAAATGTAGCCCAAATATCACCCAGATGTAGCCCAAGTATAGCCCAATGACAGAATGTCCCAGAGTGTTCTAAAGAACAACTAGAGCGCTAACAGTCCTACTTATTACAAAGGTATAGCACACCTGGAGCCATCGTGATGGGAATAAAGTGGTAACTCTTAAAACATTTAATTTAAAAAGGAACAAAATGAGGCGGTATATTATGCAATAGAAGGTATTATTAGTGCTGCAGAAAGAAAAATTAGGGCACATTTTGAGTGACTTTTCAAATCCTCTTCTATTTCATTAAAAAATTCTGACATGCAGTCTCCCAAAATGGCCACCAGAGACAAAAGAGCCCAAATGTAGCCCAAATATCACCCAGATGTAGCCCAAGTATAGCCCAATGACAGAATGTCCCAGAGTGTTCTAAAGAACAACTAGAGCGCTAACAGTCCTACTTATTACAAAGGTATGGCACACCTGAAGCCATTTTGATTGGAACAAAGTGGTAACTCTTAAAACATTTAATTTAAAAAGGAACAAAATGAGGGGGTATATTTTGCCATATGAATTATGATTAGTGCTGCAGAAAGAAAAATTAGGGCACATTTTGAGTGACTTCTCAAACCCTCTTCAATTTCATTAAAAAATTCTGACATACAGTCTCCCAAGATGGCCACCAGAGACAAAAGAGCCTAAATGTAGCCCAAATATCACCCAGATGTACCCCAAGTATAGCCCAATGACAGAATGTCCCAGAGTGTTCTAAAGAACAACTAGAGCGCTAACAGTCTTACTTATGACAAAAGTATGGCACACCAGAAGCCATCTTGATTGGAATGAAGTGGTAAGTCTGAAAACACTCAATTTAAAAAGGAACAACATGAGGGGGTTAATTTTGCCATAGAAAGTATGATTAGTGCTTCAGAAAGAAAAATTAGGGATCATTTTGAGTGACTTCTCAAATCCTCTTCTATTTCATTAAAAAAATTCTGACATGCAGACTGAAACATGCACTTTGAATACCAGCAGCAGACGTCCCTGGTGAGCAGTAGCTTTACTACAGTGATCTAATGTGCAACTAGAGTGCTAACATTCAGAATTTATGGCAAATGTGTGACACATCTGAATGCCTTCTTGATGGAACCAAAGTAAACAAGCATTGAAAATGCAATAGATCTCGCCCTCGTTTAAGTTAAAGCCATTCTGTTTGTAATGAGGTCGCTTTTTAGCTTTGCTTTTATTAGTGTTTTTTCAACTTTCATGTAAATAACATGCATCTGTATGCATATAAGTATATGTATGCATGCATTTATGTTTGTATTTATATAGATATACAGATGATATATGTTTATATATGTATGTATATATATATATTCACTGAAAAACCATAGGCTATAGACCATATATAGTTAGGAATTAGCATTTACAAAACCTTGAAAATTCACTGAAAAAACCATAGGTTATAGACCATATATAGTTAGGAATTAGCATTTACAAAACCTTGAAAATTCACTGAAAAAACCATACGTTATAGACCATATATAGTTAGGAATTCGCATTTACAAAACCTTATTTTACTCACACAAAACCATTGAAATTCCATATATAGTTAGTTGCACTAACTATATATCGCGCACCCGCAATCCACTGCTGATGATGTCACATATTACATCATTCATGACATGGTCAGTGACATCACTGATGACATCACTGATGACATCTCAAATGACATCACTGATGACATCTCAAATGACATCACTGATGACATCTCATTTGACATTACTGATCACATCACTGATGATATCATTCATGTGATAATACGATGAACCTCTTCAGACTCTAATATAACCTTAGATACAATCAGTGTAAACAGACACTCACAGACTGTCACTCATCCATGGAGTTACTCACACACCTAGTCAGTCATGCAAAGAATCAATCACACCTCCATTTCCTCAACTATACAGTTATACAAACTTTACTTATTCAAACATATACTAACATATATTTACTCTCTTATACAATCCCTGATACAAGTTCAAAATGATCCATACAGCCACTCACACATTCACTGGCTCTTATGCACAGTTATTTATATATGTCAACTCTCACATGTACTGTGTTTTACATATGTACTTACTTTGACATGTAGCACTGAGATATCCATTCACTCACCAATACACTCATGCACACAGTCAACCGCCCATACAGCTGTTTCCACATGCACTTTTGAAACCATACATCTAGTGAATCAACTGCTCACACATCTATGCACAGAGTCATACACCTCCCAGCCACCCACACACACACTCAGTCTCCCATACAAATACATGGGCAACCAATCAATAACCCATATAGTTACTCATATAGCTACTTATCAACACATGCAACAGTTTACAGAACAACAGACATAATGATGCACAAATTAAGACAGTTTAGTCACTAACCCATGCACTCAGTGAGACACATTTAATCACTCACTCATACAGTCAGTCATGCACCTACTAAATCCTTCATCCAGACACTTATACATCCACTCATTCTTCAATATGTAAGACATATTTTAACTTTACAGAAACATACAGTCACTGGATGTTGTCATCAGTGATGTCATCAGTGATGTCATTTGAGATGTCATCAGTGATGTCATCAGTGATGTCACTGACCATGTCATGAATGATGTAATATGTGACATCATCAGCAGTGGATTGCGGGTGCGCGATATATAGTTAGTGCAACTAACTATATATGGAATTTCAATGGTTTTGTGTGAGTAAAATAAGGTTTTGTAAATGCGAATTCCTAACTATATATGGTCTATAACCTATGGTTTTTTTCAGTCAATATATATATATATATATATATATATATATATATATATATCAAAACAGTTCCTGCCTGTCCCCTTTCAAGGAACAGCAGCTTGCATGTTCGCAGGCACCGACCTCTCGATACCTCCCAGGCAAATCAAAGACCTCCACACAGAAGAATGTGGCAAAGCAGTGCAGAAATGTATTTCGGCATAGGATGTCTCAGGCAAGTGCCTTCCATGATGCGTTTTGCTCCTCGTGGGAGCTTGGTCACATGATGCGTCCATTTTCTATGACGTTATTTAAAGTGAGCAAAGTGAATAAAGTGCACAAATGGCCTTAGAAAAAAAGGCTCAGTGTTTAACACATATAAAAAACAAAGCAAATAGACATTGGCATCAAGATTACAAAATAATAATTGCACTCTAGGTAAACATGCTGTACACATTTGATCCTTGTAATAATATATACATAGTGCAGTAAAATCACAGTATAAAATGTTAAGTCATCGGAAGACAAATTGGTCTAAGAGTGCAAAATACGCTGTTAAATAAAGTGCTCAGTGCAAAATAAGCATCAGCATTTAAATTCTGGCATGATTCGATAGACCGTAATGTTATTATTGCATTCACGTATGATCAAAGCTAATAAAATCTTATCCTGTAATGCAAGCGAAATACATGCTTATAATGTTAAATCATCAAAAGACATATTGGTCTAAGTGTGCAAAATATGCTGTTCAATAAAGTGCTTAGTGCAAGAGTACAAATCGGCATTTAAATTCTAGCACTGTACAATAGACCATAATCCTGTTACTGCATTTAGATATGATCAAAGCTATTAAGATCTTGTCCCATAATGCGAGCTATATACATAGAAACCGACCTATATCACAACCTACAATGAAGAGGGTATATGCCACACAAATGTGTCCATCAATCCATTACCAACATCAGTGCTAGAATAGAGTGCTGTGTATCTGGAACTAACTCTCTGCCATGTGGGATGTATCTAACTAAAGTGCTAATGCAATCTCATCTCATGACAGATGCTCTGTGCTCCCAGACCGAGTCTTAAAAGATTATAAAACGCAAGTGCAGATTTATATAGACTCACCAGGAGAAAGAAGTACATCTATTTCCCCCAATAGCTACCTTTCAAGCACTGATGCAGGAGAAAAATATTGTATCATACCTGACGCTTATTTAAAATGACAAACCAGGTTGTTGAAGGTCGATTTATACAAAATACAGATGTGCCTAATGTCTAATCTGTGCAAAAAAGTGCTGTGCAGAAAAAGCTGTGTAAAGTGCATATAATACCTTAACTACATAGCAGCGGAAGAAAAAACATATATATATAATTGTACAGAAAATTGCTTTAACCCATGCAATACTATAAGATACATAGGATCTCCATCTAATTAAATTGGAAAGTTAAGTTCAGATGGGGAGACCACAGAGTAAACATGATGACTGACAGGCTGACAAGGATCTTAAAGAAAATTGTGTAGGTTTTTGTTCATGTTCAACCCGTTAGGAACTACAGTATCTAGAGCTAGAATGAATTGGGATTTTCTTTGTCTGAGCAGTTTATCACAGTTACCCCTCCCCGTCCGAGGTTTGGAACCGATACCAAAACAGTATATTCAAGATCCTTGAGTTTGTTGGCATGGACTGAACTAAAATGCCTGGCCACAGGGTAAATATGTTCTGAATTCACAATCGCCCTGACATGCTGAAGTATACGCTTATGTACAGGGAGCTTTGTGCTGCCTATATATTCCAAATTACACGTGCATCGCAATTTGTATATGGCGAATTCAGAGCGGCATATCAGGTGCTGCTTAATGGCAATAAACTTGTCACTAAAAGCTGTAACATAGTGAGTCGAATTCTAGGCAAAAGTGCAGGCTCAGCAGGACGTACACTCAAAAAAGCCTGGTTTCATCAAACAAGTACTTTTTGCTTTCACCTCAGGCATAGATTTTACCGGGGCATCCCTCATGGAGGGAGCCCTTCTGAAGGGGATAGCTGGCAGATCTGTAGAATTGGCCTCCAAATGGTGTCAGTCATAATTATTGACCACTCAGAATATATAATTCTAAGAATTGACTGCTCCTGTACATTAAAAGTAGTGATAAGCCTGAAGGACTGCACAGTCTCAGATGCTTGTTCTGACTTGGGTTGAAGAAGAGTTTCCCTCTGATTGGTATTAGCTTTGTTAAGGGCCATAGTCACTTGTTTCACAGCATAGCCTCTATTTAGAAACCGTTGGAATGCCTCCATTTGACACTTTCTAGATACCTGTTCTGAGCTACAGATGCGACGTATGCGGATAAATTCTCCATATGGTATGCTATTTATTAAGCGCCTAGGATGTAATCTCTGGGCATGAAGGATGGAATTCCCAGCAGTAGACTTACGGTGTAACATAGTCTGGAAAACTCCCTCATCGACATATAGCAATACGACCAGGAATTCAAACTTAGTTTTATCAATAGTAGCGGTGAATCTAAGATTCAGATCATTGATGTTAATTTCTTTGATAAACTACATAGCTTCATCCCTGGACCCCTTCCATATGAGACAAATGTCGTCAATATATCTCCAGTAATGTGCTATGAGATACTACCAGCGTCCGTGGGTCGTTCTGATGCCTCTCCCACCAACCAACATGTAAACATGAATAGCTGGGGGAGAAGCATGAACCCATTCCGACGCCACGTAACTGCTGGTAGATATCATTATTGAATTGAAAGAAATTGGTAGTTAAACATAATTCAATAATTTGCAACAACATCTCATTATGTTCCCTCATGGAGATATCACGATCATCTAGAAAGTGTATGGCGGCCCTTATGCCATGACAATGATTAATACTTGTATACAGGGACTCCATGTCCATCACAACTAGATAAAAGTCAGAACTCCTATTTAAATCATTGATTTTGTTGAGAAAGTCCGTAGAATCTTTCAAAAATGAAGGCAAACATTTCACATAAAGGCTGCAAAAAAATCAACATATTTGGACAAGTTTTCATTATTGCTACCCTGGGCAGAGATGATTGGCCTCCCAGGCACCGGTTGAGTTAGCTTATGAACTTTGGGAAGAAAATAGAGAACTGGTGTAATAGGATGTTCGTTAATTAAAAAATGTTCTTCCTCTTTAGTAATCAATCTAACCCTCCGCCATGATGGATTTATTTGCGAGTTGATTCTTTAGCTTTTCTCCTTTCATGTTTAGTTGAGTTAATGTAGCAAGTTTGGTCCTTTAAATGTCGATCCGCCTCAATAAAATAATCTTTCTTTGACCATGAAACAATGTTCCCACCTTTGTCGGATTTATTGATGATCACAGCCAATGTACTTTGAAGTTTTTTGATGAGAAGATCATACTGTTGATTCCGATAGTTTCTTTTGCGTGATTGAGACATAACAGTTCTGTTCAAAGTCTTCAGTTCTGTGATCACTCTGTCACTGAAGACATCGATCGCGTTTTTTGGCATAAGAGGCAAAAAAGTAGATTTAGGGCGAAAAGGACTAGAAATAGGTTTACATACATTGATCATTTGACTGACAGTAGGCGCTGCTCTGACCTCATCCTCATAGGCTAGATCGTATAATACTTGTAAGTTAGGATTATCTTTGACCTGTATTCCTTCATCACAGTTGGAACCAATCGGTACAGGTACAGTTGTTTTACCTTGGAATGTATTTAGTTGAAAGTATTTGTTTAATTTTCCTAATAAACTTAAAAAGTTCAATCCGTATATGATTGTAGGAAAATAAATTTTCCGGGCAAAATGATAATCCTAAAGAAAGAAGTTGTTCTTCAGCTTTAGATAATGTTCGGTCAGTCATATTGATCACAGTGTAAAGATTCTGCCCGTGCAATAATCATTTTGATCTCTGTCAAACTTGTAGATCTTACGTTCTTTGATAACGTCTTCGTGTTTTTTGATGCGCACATCGATTTCCTTCTTACATTTAGCCACAAAGTCAGCTTCACCCAAAGCCTCCAGTTGCTCATTGATACGTTCAATTTCCAATAGTAAAGCATTGCGGTCACTTTCAGCATATTTTATTAAAATGTGAATCATATTCATAGACGCCTGCAAGTTGTCTACTACTGTAGCATGGCCGGGCTAGGATTTTCAAAGGTGGGGGCAATTAGGACGCGAAGACCCCTCGGTACTCTATTGGCATCTCGATATTTCTCTAATGATTTATTCTCCCGCCATTTGGACAATTCGTTTCTCAACAGTTTATTTATATATATATATATATATATATTCACTGAAAAAACCATAGGTTTCACACCAGTTATAGTTAGGTGGAAATTTTACTGACATAAAACCAATGAAATTCCCACGTTATAGTTAGTTGGACTCACTATAACTTGCGCGTGTAATGCACTGCTGATAACATCACATATTACATCACTCATGACATGGTCAGTGACATCACTCATGACATCACTGATGACTCCATCCAGTGAATGTGTGTCTTTCTGAAAAATAAATATGTTTTATATATGTATATGTAAAGCTCGATGGAAGAATAAATGTTTCAATAAGTGTCTTAATGGATGTTTTTTTTAAAAAAAAATTGATTGGTTAACTGGCTTATTAAGTGTATCATAGTGAATACATATATTAGCGAGTATTGTTTAAATATTTAAATGCTTGTATCAGTGTTTCACTTTGTGTATAAGTGGCTGCATGGGTTGGTGAGTAGCTACATGTGTGTGTATATGGGTTATTAGATGTTTTTTTAGTATCAGTATAAGTGTCTGTATGATTTGGTGGGGGTGTTACTTAGCACATAGATGCATCAATGAATGACTCACTGTTTGTATGTGTTTTGAAGACAGCATATGTGCCGGACTGTATGTGTGAATGAGTGTGTATATGTATGTGTTAGTAATTGAATGACTGTCTTACTAGTGTCTGTATCAATAAATACATATGTTTTAATCTAGTATATGTGAGTATTGATGTATATAAGTGAGTATATGTGAGAGTGAGAGATTGAAAGAGTTCTTGTTTTAATAAGTATGTGTTTCTATAAGTGATTGTTTAAGAGAGTAAGTATTTGTAAGTTTCCTTAGAGGTAAGGTGGTAGTGTGTGTATAGCTGTATATGCAAACAAATGGATGTTCAATAGTTTATTTGCATGTGTGAGTATGTGTGTGAGCAACTTTTGGAAGACTGTCGGTGTGTTAACGGATGTATAGGTGTCTCACTACATATGATGAGTGAGTATATGTATGAATGACTATCTAGAACTGTTGGTGAATGAGTGGATGTGTATATAAATGGTGGAATTACTGAATTGGTTGTTGTAACTGGTATAGGTATCTCCACTTTTTTGAAAATGTTAGTTTCTATTTTTGAATATGTGTTTCAAGGGTTACTTTACAGTGAAAGGAGGTCAGTCACTCTGTCACAAGGATGGTGTCATCAGTGACGTCATGAGTGATGTCACTGACCATGTCATGAGTGATGTAATATGTGATGTCATCAGCAGTGCATTACACGCGCAAGTTATAGTGAGTCCAACTAACTATAACGTGGGAATTTCATTGGTTTTATGTCAGTAAAATTTACACCTAACTATAACTGGTGTGAAACCTATGTTTTTTTCAGTGAATTTAATAGGTTTTTTAAATGCTAATTCCTAACTATAACTGGTATCAATCCTATGGTTTTTTCAGTGAATTTCATAGGTTTTTTAAATGCTAATTCCTAACTATAACTGGTGTGAAACCTATGGTTTTTTCAGTGAATTTCATAGGTTTTTTAACTGCTAATTCCTAATTTTTTATATGGACTCATACCTATGTGTTTTTTAGTGAATTTTTATGGTTATTTTTTCGCAAATATCTATAGCTTAGAAAGGTATGTTTTTCTAAAAATGAATCCTATATTGTATATTAATATAATATTTTTTTTTTTTAAAGTGTATTCTTTTTTTTATATTTCACTCAGGAGTGCTCCCGGTGCGCGTACCGGTCTGCGCCCCGGTGCGCGTACCGGCACGCGTCCCGTCAGCGCACCAAAAAAAAGAAAAAAAAAAGGAGTGAGCATGAGGAATGGGGAAAAAAGAGAGTGGTGTAAAGAGAAAGAGAGCTAGAGAGAGAAACACAGATTGACTGTGTAAGAGATAGTAAAACAGAGAAAAGGTATAAGAGGAAGTAACTGAGAAAAGGAAAATGAATAAGGGAGCAAAAGAAGAGAAGAAAGAGGAAGAAAACTAAAGCAGATGTTCTAGGAGAATGTGAATGGGTGATGACAGTAAAAGGAAGGAGAGTAAAGGATGAGGAATGAAAGGTAGTGATGGAACCAGAGAAAAGGAACAATGGTGACAGAGGGAAAGAAAAAGGCAGTGAGTGTAAGTAAAGAGGAGTTAAAGAGGGTGGATAAAAGTGAATACGGGTAAGACATGGGGAGTGACAGAAAGAAAGAACAGAGAGAGTAAAGGAAGTAGTGTCAGAAAGGGACTAAGTGAAGCAGAAAAAAAAGGAAAGAGAGGGAGTGTGGGTGAACAGGGACACTGAAAGAAGTTGAATGTGGTAGGAAAGTAAGGAAAAGAGAAGTAAATATGGAGGATAAGAATAAGCGAGGGAAGCAGAGTAAGAAAACAGGGGTGAGGTAGGGTGACAGAAAAGTAGTGAGGTTAAAACAAAGGGTGATGATAAATTACATTTTGTAGTCACACTTACCATATAATTAATGAAAATGTACTTGCATCTTTAAACTACACTTTGTATCTGTGAAAGACAAAAGAAAAAACAAGTTATAATTAGTAAAATATATACTTTAAAATAGAAGAAACAGGTCAAGAGGTAAAAAATCTAAAAAAGTTTACTAAGAAATAAAGCAATAGTGAAGGATACAAAAACAGAAAAAAACTAATGTAGAAAGAGAAAAAAGAGGGAAAAAGAAATAGAAAGTAAACAAATTACTGAAGATAAGTAAGATACTAAAAGAATGCGAGATACCAAAACGAAATCAGGAAAGATAAGAAAGTAAAAGGAAAATGAGTGAAAGGAGAGGAGTCTAAATGAGGAACTATTAATAAGAAAGAGGAATAGAAGATGACTGAGAGTGAGTGAAGGGGAGTCACAGAGTGAAGGGATGAAGGGAATGAGGTTAATATAGAACGATGGAGGAAAAAGGAGTGAGAGAGTAAGTACACAGAAAAACAAAGGGAAGGACTGAGTGAACTGCAGTACAATGAGTGAGAAAGGAAACAGAGTAAAGGAGCAAAAGAAAGAAAGAGAGGGGAAGAAAACTAAAGCAGTGGTACTGAGAGAATGTGAGAAATATAAAAAGTGGTGGAAGGGAGGGAGGAAATGTAGACAGTTAAAATTGGATTGAGGTGTTGTGAATGAAGTGGAGTAAAGGAACAGCGATGAAACAAAGTTAAAAAAAGGCAGTGTAAATGAGTAAAGAGAGCTAAATAAGGGTGGAAAAAGGAAAATGAGTGTGAGACAATGGGAATACAATATAAATTACACAATGCAAACTATAGAATAACTTCTACAATATGTTACATTGTTTATTTTTGCTGTTCTCAGAATATATTGAATTTCACTTAAATTAGTGAGTTCAAACTCTTCATCATATAACAGTGGGAAAAAAACCACAATCTAAAATATTGTGTTTAAAAAAAAACATAAAAACTTACAACTCATATATGTACACTAATCTTTGATTCACTTACTTTTCCGTGAGGCCAAATAGAAGATAGTGAAGGTCCTTTTGGTGGAAAAAAAGTCTGCTGTTGTCTATAACTTCCATTTCATCGACTTCCTATGAAAAAGATCTAAGAACATCATACCTTACACTTTCCTTACGGCCAAATCGTGTCAGATATATGAGTATTTTTTACTATGAAATCCACTTACAGTACCTATATAAGATAAATAATTTTAAACATTAGAATAACTAACTAACTAACTTTTATTAACTATTCCCGTCTTCAAAGGCCAATTCCCTTTACTAAAACTTTGGTTTTAAAAACACTAGGTAAGAATTTTTAAAGTCATAAGGCAAACGTTGTTTATAAGTCAAATGAGAATCATTGCAGTAACTCCAACCTTTTTTACATTTTAAGTAGCATGTATAATGTCCTGATGTTGTCGAAGGACCGTCCTGATAAATAATAGCTTCAGTTGTAAAGGTTCTTCCTGAAATTGATAACTGAGAAGCCGCAAAATTTTTGATACAAATTGTCAATTTAGTTCCATCAGGTCTACATCGTTGGAAAACTACAATTATATACTGACCATAACTTTGTATAAATAATGTGGATAGCATTGGACACTTACATTGGGTACACACCATATTATGATCTGCTGCTTTAACTAGATTTTTAAATGACACTGATTTACAGTCTGGTAAAGTCAAATATATAAATCTTTCAGTGTCTATTCTAGTATTACTTGATGAACTACAATTGTGGCAGTCATGCTGCCATTGATAAGAAAGGCTGAAAAGATTATCTACATCTACACCTTCATCTTCCAAAACACCAAACATATACATTAAAAATTCCTGACAATCCTGCTGAATGTTCTGTGAAAATTTATCTTGACCAGAACACATATCTAAAATATTTCGAATTTCTGTTACACTTTCTATTTTTGCTCTATCACTGCTACATTTCTCAAACACAGAATTCAATAAACCACACAATCTTTGATCCCGATTTTCAACAATCTGTTCTTGTAAAGTTTGAAGAAAAAAAACAACATTAACCACTACATTAGCATAGCAGTTGACACCAGAACTATTTTCAAACTGAAATCCAACAACATTTTCATCACAATCCTTTTTCTTTCTGTTTTGAATTACAGTTTCATCTACTTTTTGTCTTTTTGCTACTACCTCACTGCAATTATTCTCATTTCTTCTTTTTTGGCCTACCACACGTTTTTCAAACAGAGGATATTGAGGCAAATGTGGAGCATACTCTCTTCTTAACCTATTGTATTCTTTAACACCATCTAGACCAGCACAAATCTTTGTCTCATCACACTCAATCAAGTACAATCCTGATAAAGTTCTGACTTGGGATAATGCCACATATGCCATACCCTCTTTAAACACAGATCTTCCAATGTTCACCAAAGCACTATCGACACTTAAACCTTGAGATTTATGAATTGTTACTGCATATGCCAAACAAACAGGAAACTGTTTTCGGCGAACATACAAACAAGTAAAAATCTAGCAGAACAACGACTGATTTGTTGTACTTGCTCAATACCATCAAATTTTATTTTTAAAAATTCAATTCCATCTCTATTTCTATAATTCACAAAATCAACAACATAACCCATTGCTCCATTTACCAGACCTCTTTTAACATTTAAATTCCTTCTCAAAATGATACGACAATTTAAACACACATTCAGAGTCTTTTCAAAACCAGCTGTTTTAGAAATACTTTTCTCTAATGAATCCAATTTTGTTTTCAAATTTTGTGACAAAACAATTGTTGCACCCACATGCTCTATTTTATCTTTTGTTCCCAGTTTCACAATCTCTTCATTTTCTAACTTTAACATTTTGTTGTTGAAGATGGAACATTCTTGCAGAGTTGGCATCAAACATATCCCAGATTTCTTCTCAGTCATTTTTTTTTAAATATTCTCTGGCAGAATGTTTTCATTTGGATACAAATTTGAAATTAATCGAGCATGTAAAGCTTCTTTCCCAAGCTCACTTACTTTTCCAATTCTTACATCTTGTAGAATATTTTTATAATCTTCATCCTTTGCCTGTCGCATATTTTGAAGCAGTTCAGCATATTTAAAATTTAACCATATATTAACGTTTCCAATGCTTCCAAGGGACTTCCTGGTATCTTCATGCGTGAGCATTTTAAACACTGGTTGTCCTTTTACTGGAGTCAACTGCAATAGATCTCCAAAAACAATAATGTGTTTTCCTCCAAATAACACATCATACTCTGTTCTAAGAATTTCTTGCATTCTCAAATGCACAAAAGCAAGCATTAGATTTGAGACCATGCTTACTTCATCAATGATAAGAAGTTTCATTTTCTTCAAGACTCTTGAAACTTCAGAACACGCATCTCCAGATAACTTGTTGTAATGCAATTTATTATCATGCTCAACTGGCAGCATCAGTAAACGATGTAGAGTAATCCCTTTAATGTTATGTGCTGCCAGACCAGTTGGAGCAGTTACAACACAAGACAGCAGTGAATCAGTCCTTTTCTGCAGATAAGTTGAAATGGCTTTAATCAGAAAACTTTTTCCTGTCCCTGCTTCTCCACTTACGTACAGTTGGACAGGCTCAAATGATGTACATGAGCACTCTTTTTTCTCATGTCTGAATCCATGTTCAATCTGTTCTGTGACTTCATCATATATCTTTTTCTGCTCAACGTTTAGTTGCTTTACCAAATCTTCTAAGTTAACTCCATCCTCTTGAGCTTGTTCCATAGTTCTTTCCACATCATCCATGGCAGTTGCAGCTTCATTTTGGATAATTGGTCCTCCTAGTGGATCCTGACTCAATGAAGTAGAACTCTGACTGTCTTGAGAACTGTCTCTAGCAATCTCTTCAGCAATTGTGGTTTCTTGCTCTATTTCTTCGTTCAACATTTGCAGATAATTTAGAAAAATAGGACATTCTATGGTATCCTTAGTTGCATTAAAAGAGTCTTCATAACAGAGAAAATCTCCAAGTAGTTCCTCTTCTGTATGCCATGGCTTAAAGAGTTGCAAAAGAGCTAAATAGTAAAATTCTCTTTTGTCTGGAGCTTCGCAACTCAATTTCCGATGATTAATCAAATGGCCTTTTCTCTGCTTCACTAGACATCCTTCATACCCAATGACAGCATATTTTCCATTATTGATATCTTCTGTGATGTTCCTCTTATAACTGTAGTTTTGCAGAACTTCATACAAACAAGTGTTCTCAAGGTGAGTACTTCTATTTGGATAGTATGTATCCAACATGTTTGTCTTCAAAATATCTGTACTGTTTGGTTCTTTCTCCGCCAAATATTCAATTTCTTGTACAGATTTCAAAACTCGGTTTCGTGTTGCAGCAAGACCTAGACTCACCCAAATGATTGTTCTTGATTTGGCATAGAGACTTGCTGATGATAACCGATCAGAACATTCATATGCTCCAATTTCTCGATGCGACAACATCTTCAGACTGAAACTGTATAATTTCTTGCTTAGACTCTTTTCATGTGAAATGTCCTCCCACATTTCCTTCAGTTCTGTCTTTTCTTTTTTTGTGATGTAAGATGTCACATATCGAGCCACAGCAATAGAGTTGTCAGCAACGAACTGAATATCCATGTTAGCATTCCACATGGACAAAATCACTGGGTTGTAGACGTTGATGTACTTGGACTCTTCGTTTCTTTTTAAATTATATGTATTTTTGGGAGATTTCCTCGTCACAGTATGTCGTAGAGATGACATCAAATTATTTACTCTTCCCTTAGAAATTACTGGTCGTGGAAACGCAAAACGACATTTTGTGTAGTACTTTTCCTTGTTTTTAAATTTTCAACGACAGTACTTTCCACAACGATGAGATTGAAAACGTAAAACTTGTTGCCTTAAACTGTTTTCTTCAGTAGTTTTTGGAACAGCACATGTTGAATACTCTTCAATGAAACTCATCACTGTTTCATCCGAATCTAATCCAAATTTGGGTGCATCTTTAATCCATAACAACATATGTATATGAGGAGCACCTCTCGCTTGATATTCCTTCCTCCAAAAGAAATCCAAAACCTCTCCAAGGGGAGGATTTTTTTTGTTGGTAATAAAAGACATCATAGCTTCAAATCTATGATTAAAATATCTGCAAACATTCACTGGATCCAAAGAACACAGTTCTCCAGGTGTTTTCAATTCTATATTTTGTATGTTTCCATTTGCCTCTCGAAGAAATTGAAGTAAGTCGTCCCATGCATACTCAGCACACCTAAGAGTGAGGAACCATGTAGGAGTTCCTAAGTTTCATAGCATAAATTTCAATTCCCCATGACGACGGAACCAATACTCATTTGTTCCACGCTGACATGCCATGAGATTGATTAGCTGAGATTCCAAAATACTGTCTTGCAGATTGACTTTCTCCATAAAGTCCCTTGCTGAAACATTTTGCAGATGAGCACCACTTTCCAATATATGATTAACTGCATAAGAAAGCCCAGACAAATCACTTTCATACAGTAGATGAAACAAATACGAAATGCATTGCCGAAACCTTGGATCTTTAGCATATAATCTTAAAGTCCGGTAGTCAGCTGCAGGAATTTGAACTGGTCGATCGTCATATCGTCCACCACGACCTGTTGGAAATAACTGTGGAAAACAACGAGCTTCCAAACTTTCTTCCCATACACTAATGGGACTTCCTTTTGCTGCTTTCATTTGAAACAAGTCAATTGCATTCCCCATTACTTCTTTGGAATGCAAAGGATGAACAGTATAATGTTCATCTATTTCTTCACTTCTAGACACATCAACTTTTTCAATTTGGCCAACTGAACAATCACTGTCTTCTTCTGTAGCTGTTTCCTCTGCTCCAACACTTACATCTTTATAGTACTCATTGTTTTTGACCAAATACAATGTTGCCTTTTTGACTTTCCTAACATCCACTAAATCTTGCCAGATTTTTTTACTCTTTGTCGGAACCCCATTAACTAGAATAACCAGAGGATCCTCTTCTACTCTTTCTACACCAATTGTATCAATATTTTTCTTGACATCTAGAGGCAAATAAACAACTCTTCCCTTTATTCCTCTTTGTAAATCTGTAGGAGGTAATTTCCCTATCTTAGGCTCCAT
This sequence comes from Lissotriton vulgaris, assembly GCF_964263255.1. Lineage (NCBI taxonomy): Eukaryota > Metazoa > Chordata > Amphibia > Caudata > Salamandridae > Lissotriton > Lissotriton vulgaris. The sequence continues at coordinate 33,820 of NW_028252425.1, forward strand.
GTGAACAATAGCTTAAAAAGGATGGACACATTGAATCAAAATTGATTCATAAGTATTTAAATCCATCAATTCAGAAAGAATATCTATCAACTGAAGATTATTATGAGCAGCTCTAGCAGGCATTCTATTTTCATTTAATTTTTTCAAACAATAATTACAAATACGCTGATCAAAACTCAAATCAAAAGAATTCTCCACCAACAAATAACTTACAAAATCCTTCCATTCACTATTATTTTCCAATTCACATTTTGCATATAAATCAACTAACCTAGTCTGAATCTTATAATGAGTCCGTCGACAACACACACAAGTTAAATTAGGCCTTTCACTTGATTTCACCTTAAACTTGGTAATTTCCTCGTCAAACTTTTCTGTACTTGAAATCTGTACATTGTCTTCCACATTACCATCCATTACTATATCCATTTCTACACTGTCCTCTTTGTTCCCAAAATAACAAAACTCAATTTCTTCACAAATAGTCTTCACATCTACTTCAGATCCATGCAAAAGAGCACTGTTTAACTGTTTAAGCTTAAGTGCTGGACTTTTTGCATAATAAAACCTCCTCACTAATTTCCTCACCTTATTATGATGCACTGCTAACATCCTAAAATGATGAAAAACACTCTGACATACTTTTCTAGAAAGACAAGCCAGTGAATGCCCATGCAAACCTATGTTTTCTCTTACTCTGCAAGGATCTAACTCTTGCAAGATCTTCATTTTTTGTTTTAGACTTTTCTTACTATATGTACGTAAGAAATTTCGAAGCAAATTGATTAAATCCTGTTGCACACTACAAATACTACTGCACTTCCATGTGTACACTGGAACCTTAGTACGTCTCCCTAATAATTCATCACTTAACACCTCTTCTGCATCTCTAGACATAAGTTTCTCTTTTTCCATCACACAACCATCTTTCACTTCATATGCTCAACCACTGGTGTCAACTGCATGCACCAAATCATTTTCCTGAAAGTAACTCTCCTCATTAAAAAATGGCTCAGAACTTGAACTATGCATCCATTCTCCAGAAAATACTTCACAAAAATTAGTCCGATTAATAATTCTTTTCCATCTACTGTTCGATTTGAAAACATCAATTGCCTTATTAAGTATCCTAATTCTATTGATTACTAAAATAAATAATTTATTCTTAACTTCAAAAGCCTGATCAACAATCTTCTCTACACTTTTCTTTTTCTTGTAAAAAGCAGCTCTCTGTTTACCTTTCTTTTCATTTTTTAGCAAATTTAAAACTACCCTATCGCGAAACATTCGTCTACGAATGTCCCTAAATTGATTTAACCTTCTATTGCTATCCATAGTCTTATCCCCTGCTCCAATAGAGACATTTTTTGAGGGCCTCTCCTTCCTTTTTAGATTTTCTCTCTGCTTCTGGATCTTCACATTACTATTAACATTACTTTTTGATCTACATAAATTGTGAAGAAAAGACTTAATTGTCTTACCAGGAGCTTTTCTGGTGTTATTTGAAGTACTTGTTGTAGAGGATTCTTTTAATTCCTTTGATGATTTTGTTCTTTTACGTATGGTATTTTTTCTATTCCTTTGCCTTGATGGCATTTTTGCTTGCTTTTAAAATGTTGATTTCAATCTGTGGTTCTGAAAAAAATAACACATTAAAGACCACTATTAGCAAACAACAAAGTAATGACAAAAAGAAAACAATATAAACACTAATTTGCAACATATTAAAGTTTATACCACAGCAACTCAGGGCCTTATTTATGAAGGCCTTGCGCCACCAGTGCGTCCCATGTTAAAAGAGACGCACTGGTGCCACAAGACAGTCATAAATAAGGACCAAATGTAAATACCATTGATTTGCCCCCAAAATCGTTTTTTGAATAACATTTAAAAAACACTGAGCATGTACAACCACTCAATATCACTTCTGAAACCTCACTGTTTCCCAAAATACAAATCCTCTATCTTGCAAATGTTCATAGCAAGTATTATCAAAAAGCAAAAAAAAAACAACAGCAAACAAACTCAGGGCCTTATTTATGAAGGCCTTGCGCCACCAGAGCGTCACTTATTTCCCATGTTTAAAGTGATGCACCGGCTGCACAAGGCAATCATAAATAAGGGCCAAATGAAAATACCATTGATTTGCCCCCAAAATCGTTTTTAGAATAACATTTTAGAAGCACAGCGAAGATTCTATTTACAAGCACTCAATTTCACTACTGAACCCTCACTATTTCACAAAATACAAATCCTCTATCTTGCAAATGTTGATATCAAGCATTATCAAAAAGCAAGACACAAGTCAAGTCAAAAACTTTATTCGGAAACATGTAAATCATGTCCATAAAAGTACATACATACAATACATGTTAAAAGAGAAAATACACTTAACAATCGCAATCCGCTAAAAATACAGTATGATACATATAACGAATCAAATAACACACTTTAAAAAGTTTCTAGTGAATAAATTATTTTAAAAGTTGTTTGCTTAAAAATTCATGCTTTTCCTAGAGCTAATGGCCCTGAGTAAATAACTAGCCGTATAAAAACAGATGTCAGGGTGATGCAAATTAAAAAGTAATTTCATTGCCGCTTTGATGGTTCTTGCTCCAAATTTAATAAATAGAGGTTTTAAAAAGAATTTACGATATTCACTATACAGGTTACATATAAGTAGAAAGTGCTCTGTGCTTTGTTCTGAAATGTTGTCGCACCGACATGGACCTATAGGGCGCATCTTAATCTCAGGGAATGCAACCAATAGGTGGACCGTACCCATCCTCATCCTGGTAAGAACAAACCGATGTTGCCCTTTAGTTACCTGGGGGAGGTAAGGGTGTAGGCCCACAAATTCATTCAGTTGGTTGTAACGTATACAGGTGGAAAGTTTGAGATCATCCGTGGCTCGTCTTTCTGCACAATGATTTAAAAAGATTGATTTCAGACTCTCTTTAGAGAGATCCGAAGCAGAACAGTGATCTAATGTAACGTTTATCCCAAACACACTAGAAAAGGATTCAATTGTGTATTTAATCCATGGGATTTTGAGAAAATAGTCTAGACGTAAACAATCCTCAATGATGGCCCTATTAAATGAGGTTTCGTCTTTCATCCAGACCGAACGCCATAACATCAGAGGTCTCAACAGTAATAGATCATTTAGATGATGTAGTCCTAATTCTTTGTGGACCAAACTATTAGCAGTGGATGTCGGGAGACACAATAATTTTTTCAGAAATGTATTCTCTTCTACCTGTAGAGGTTCTACCCTGGATACCCCCCATACCCCTGCTCCGTAGAGAGCAGCCGAGAGACACCTAGCTTCAAAGATCTTAAGCATTACTTTAGGCCTTCTACTACCTAATTTACTTGCAAAAGCAAATATTCCATTGGCACTCCTGATCATTTTGTCGCGCACCATCTTGTGCTCGACATCCCAGCGACCATTTTTGGAAAAGGTAACCCCCAGGTAGCAGAAATTTTCCACACACTGCACCACTTGGCCATCAATAAGATACCTATAGGGCTTTTTAGTTTTGACATTACTAGCTCCACACTCCATCACATATGTCTTACTCTTGTTAATGACCAGCTTTCTTTTTTCAATAAAGGCCACAAATTTGTCCATCAAAAGCTGGAGACCCCGAGGAGTCCTAGAGAGCAACACAGCGTCGTCCGCATAGAGTAACACGGGGATGGTACTTGTGTTTACTCTAGGGGCGTCCGCTGGTGCCCTCTTAAGGATCGAGTCTACTTCATTAATAAACAGAGTGAAAAGCAGGGGTGCCAAAACACACCCTTGTCTAATACCTCTCCTGACCCAGAATTTGTCTGTACATTCGCCCGAAGGCCCGTACCGGACACTCGAGCTAAGCCTCTCGTACAAACGGGCCAGAAAATATATAATTTCCCTAGGTGCTCCCATTTCTAGCAAGGTAGTCCATAGTATGGCGTGATCCACCAGGTCAAAAGCGCTGCTCAGATCAGCGAAGCAAAGGTAGAGTGAACCATTTTTTGCTCGGGTGTATTTCCCTATCAGGAGTTCCAGGTTTAAACATTGTTCGATGCAGCCTCTTCCTTTCCTAAACCCGTATTGGCAGTCTGTCAATATCTGATTAGACTCTGCCCACTCTTCTAATCGGACGAGGAGTACACGGCTCATAATCTTGACGGACGAATCCAACAATGAAATTGGCCGGTAGTTTTTAACGTTTCCTCGGTCCCCTTTCTTGTGAATCGGAACTATTATTGATTCAGACCAGGTGCACGGGATAGTATAGCGAACAGCAGCATTAAAAACTTTGACTAGTACTGGCCCCCAAGTCTCAGGTGCAAATTTATACACATCAACTGGGACACCATCGGGTCCCTGGGCCTTTCCGCCCTTACTAGCCCTGATACTACTTAGGACCTCCTGTAAGGTGATATCTAGGCTAAGTACTGGCCAAGAGCAACTTATCGGCAACATTACCGTGTTAGGATTAAAAATGCCAGAAAAATGCTGTACCCATGATTCCTTACCTACGTTTGAGGTCAACACGGGGAGTTTATCATCTTTTAAAAAGGGGCTGTTTACTACTGCCCAAAAAAGAGTACAGTTATTCGATACAGCCGCTTGATCAAATCGCTCCCAAGCTTCCTCACGTAGTTCAGCTTTCCTTTGCTTAAGAGCTGAGTTATAGTCAAATCTAAGCTTAGCTACAACCGTTTTGTCTCTAGGTTTGATGGATAATGCCTTTTTTAGTGTCTTCAGTGCCACAGTACATGCATTATTGAACCATCCCTTTGCTTTATTGTTAAAATTTCCAGCAGCCCTAGTAAACTTACCACTAATAAAAACATTGATTTTTGTAAAGTGAAAAATACAGGCCTCCATATTTGATTTCTCATCAATAATTGATGTGATGTCATTTATGCAGCATGAGATAATGCAATTAGAAGTTACTTCAGCTTTATCCCCTGCCCACCTTATTCTAAATCCGTTCGGCCTATGTACCTCAATGTTTGTAATAGGGCTACTATCTGGAATGATGCAAACTTCCCAAAACCTAGTTTCAATAACAAGACAGTTATGATCACTAACCATGTGGTCTACAACCTTGACATCAGAGCTAAAATGAGCTAGTTCGGAAGACATGCAAATAAAATCAATTACAGTGTTCGCCCCTCTCCCTACAAAAGTTGGCAAGCTATCACCCTTCTCATCCTGCTCAATCTCTAGGATCTCCATATCATGGGCGAGTAGGAAGGAGTTCAGGGTTTCTCCATATGTATTGTGTTGGAAATGTGTAGCTGGCTCTCCAACACGGTTCAAAGTGCCACACAACTTTTGATTAGAGAGCGGGCAAACAGAAATGTTAAAATCTCCAACATATATGAACTCAAAGACTGTGTTAGAGGCTTTTATCAATTGTTTGATTGCGACGTCTAATTCTAAAATAACCATATATCTGCTAGCATCAAAAACATTATTATACATATTAATCAGCAGAATGTTTTTGTCTGCCTCATCAGCTAACCACAGCAGTTGGGAATTATTGCCCACGGTGATATGCTCCTTCACCCTAATTCGCATTTTCACAGAAATCAGAATTAGCAAACCACCTTTGGCCCTCCCTGAGGTAGTTGCCACTGCTGGTAGCTCATATGCTACAAAACCATCAAGGCCCTTGAAATTTAAACACCAGGTCTCTTGTAAACAAAGGATATCAAATGTACTAATTAGTTCTAACCACCCTAATACTTCAAATTTAGAAACTAGTCCTGCTATATTCCAACTGGCAATATGGCAAGATGTTGATGCCCCCTCTAAGGTATTACAAGATGTGCCCACAGACTTAGGCAATGTACCACCTATAGAATTTGGGGTCTGATTTAAGTCTACTCCTGCGGACACTTCGGCAATCTCGTGTCTGACCTCTTGTCAATCGCAGTTATTAAGACCAGACAGGGCATCAAATCTGTTATGTAATAGCAGGCTTGGTACTAGGGGAGAGGCCCAACGGTTATGCATATTCAAGTTGTTATCCCATCCTAGTGCTGGCGTTTTTGGCAGGGTTACATTTTGCTGTTCCCCATAGAAAAATTTTAATGTTAGGGGAACCACCGTACCTCTTCTACGCTGAGGCGGAAGAATATGTGTTAAGACATTTGGAAGTACATCGGGGTGTGCAAATGTTACCGCCACACAGTCCCCTTTAAATCTTTTGGGGCGATTCCCTATCCAAGGGACACGTTTAACTGCTTTAATATCATGCGCCAGTTGCTGTAACCCTCCAGGCGCTAACCTCATATTACCTGAGAGCCAATGGAGGGCCTTACTACTCAGAGAGCTAGATGACTCGGTGATGCCGTCATCCAAAAGGGGTACATTAGCTAACACCAGTACAACGGGTGAGGCTTCCTCAATAAACTGCAGTGGGTCTGTACCGTGAACTTGTGCTTGTGGTAAATTTACTATCAACGGACGCCCTTCTGCTGTTGTTACATGTTGATTAACTTTCGGGGCCGGCATGTGGACTGGATTAGTCGGCACGCCAGATGTCCCTTCTCCAACTTGGTTAATCCCTTCGGTACTATTTCTTGTTATTAATAAAGTATTGAGGTTACCTATTTCCTCCGTCAACTTTGTTTGCACACCTCCAAGTCTTTTTACTTCAGCCTGCAATTTATCGATTTTAGAGATCAGAGGTTTTACAATTTCAATAAGTTTACCCTCTACAACCTCAAGCAGTTTACTCAACATTTCGTCATCTCCTCTGTTTCTTAAAGTCCCTTCCCCCACAGCCTTTTGGGGAGCTCTCGAGGAACCTGGGGATAATGTTCTTTTCCTTTTCACTCTTGGCCTTGGACCACCCTGTTTCCGCTGATTCTTCACACAGGTGCGCACAGGCCGGGGTGTGTGCTCAATCGGTGGTAAATCATCCTCCACAGGACCAGTTTCAGTTTCTGGATCTGAATCTATAACATTTTCAGAGTCTCCATCCAGAATAACAGGGGATGGTAACATGGTCAATGGCTGGCTGCTAGACTCAATAATAGGTGGTGCATTTGGTGAGACCCTGGTTTCCACCAAAACAAAAGGGCTATCATCAGTTGACAGAGGTAAAGTAGGGCTTAACCTGCACAAATCTGGTGACTGGCTTAGCCCAAGTGATTCCCTCCTTTGTTCATTTATTTTCTTGACAGTTTGCACAACATAGTTGTCCATGGTGTTTGCGGGCAGAGCAGCAGGTTTCTTTTTAGACATCATCTATATATATAACGCTGTTAACAAACAACACAGGGACGACAACAGAGTCTTACTTGTGGGCGCGTCTCTGATGGAACGGGGGTCGAGCCCTGCCCCTGCCTCCTCCTGCCGATGAGGGCCGTAGAGGGCCCGCCCTTTGCCCGGGCTTAGCCCGGCTGCTCCCGCGCGCGACTCGCGTGACGAGAGGCACTCCTCTCTTTTCTGGCGCCTCCGGGCGCAAAGCTGGCGTCAGGGACGCGACTTGGCCGCCGGGGCACCTGGGAGGTGTAGTTTATGACCCCCGGTGGCTGTTGGCGGTGTTGCGGCGTTACAAGCAGCCGTTCCCGTCACGGCGTTTCCCTGGATCTGGTGCAGGAGCCGTTGCCCTCACGGCAGGGTAAGTAGAAATACAAGCGTCAAGCAAGACACAAACCAACAACAAAAAAACTCAGGACCTTATTTATGAAGGCCTTGTGTCACCAGAGTGTCACTTTTTTCCCCATGCTTAAAGTGATGTACCAGCAGCACAAGGCAATCATAAATAAGAGCCAAATGAAAATACCATTGATTTGCCCCCAAAATCATTTTTTGAATAACATTTTAGAAACACAACACAGGGCCTATGTACAAGCATTCAATTTCACTACTGAAACTTCACTATCTGCTTCCAAATATTCTCCATACAGCAAACAAGTCTCTATCTAAATTAAATAAATTATTACTTACCTTTTCAAATGCTTTGGGAGATTGAAAACAATGTCAGACACACACACCAATTTTTCTTTAGCAGAGCAAAAGGTGTGCCCTCAATACACTGAAACCAAGACTGGCATAGAAAATCTCTACCTTTACACACATATGCCTTATTTCAACCAATCAAAAGTCTTCCCTCACTATTTTCAAACCAACACCCTTCCCCCTCTCAGACCTTTCTATCTGTTACCATAGCAACTCCCTCCTAACTGAACTCTCAGGTTCAAAATTTTATTCTACAATGTTGCAAATTAAGTCAGCAAGGATGTTTGACCTCTCAATACACCAGCTTATCCAGGGCATTATTGCTTTTAGTGACTTTTTCTTAACCATTCAAATTGCTTCTTATACACAACACAACCATGCACCCTAACTTTCTGTTTTCAACTAACTGAATCCACCAACCATTGCTTGTGATTCAACAGCAGGGAAACTCCACAATAATTTTTTTGTAAACTCCTACTGTTCCAACTGCCATTTCATTCCCACACTTCATCTGACTGCACCTGAACCTTCTCACATCATGTATTCTGTATGGATTATTGGACATAGCTACATCCACTGGGCTCAAAGGTATGCAGCAAGCAGAAATTATCACAACCTTGATTTATCAAATGTGGAAATCAAGTGGATTGGCCAGAGAGGATTGAGATGTCATCAATTGATACCATTGGTGAAAACCTTTTTGCATCTGCCAAACCCTGACCTCTTAATAGTGCACTGTGGTGGAAATGATTTGGGCACTATGAATGGGGTTGGTCTGGAAATGCTTTTAAAGGACACCTTTGATCAATTGATGACACTTTTTCCACAAACTGCCTTGGTATATTTCAATATATGCCAAAGACAGAAATGGAACTGGTCCAACCAATTTTGTCCACAATTTGAGAAAGCACGGAAACATGTGAATAAATCTGCTTCTGCTTACATGAGAGACTTTGGAATGGGTTCAATATACAACAACAACTTGCGCTACAACATGCAAGACATCTACAGAGGAGATGGTGTGCACTTCTCAGATGAGGGGAATAGAATATTCCTCCTGAATTTAAGACTGTGCATTGGAACCTACTTGTAGGTACCTAAATCAGCCACAGAACCCAAAAGCTCTTTTCAGAGCTACCCTACCTCTGATCATTCAAAACGTTTATCTTTTTCTAACTTTTTTCACTATTTTTCACCAAAGTACGCTCCCCGGTACGCTTACCGGTGCGCGTACCGAGCGCTCCCCCCGCAAAATTTTTCCCCCCAAAATTTCATTTTTGGCCTATATGAGCGTCCTAAGCCCCCCTCAGAAAACCTAGAGGGTCAGGAAGTAACTACCGTGCCCCCTTCTACCCATTCCCAACGTTGTTTGTCCTCCATTTTGTGTCTCGATTCTACCGAAACACAAAATGGAGGACTCCCGTAAAGCTGCTGGTGCGCTTACCGGGGCGCGCACCGGTAAGCACGCCCTAAAAAAAGGTGGGAAAGTAATTTACAGAAAAACCACTGGAGACACTTTCATCAAATATAGAATAGGCCCAACTACATAGCAATCCCTACTATTTACCCAAATTTGATGGAATTCCATTGAGACATTTATGCTGTAGGCCAGACTAATTATCCTGAGGTAAATTACATGAAAAAAACACATATGAAGTGTTAGAATTGACAACCAATTAAAATGTTACTTTCATTTTCTACTATTATTTCATGACATTTGATTGGTTATGTACCTGAGTATATATAAAGAAAGAGAGAGAAACACAGCCATTTTGACTACTACTTCCTGAAGTACATTTCAAGAGCATTTTCACTGACAACTTAAACTTCTTTTTGAAAGGTAAGATGTTATTTTAAAAACTGAAGTATGTTGTGCACTTTAAGTTAATTTGGAAAAAAAATTCTGATAGTTATATACTATCCCTCTGTAATAGTTATAGAATAAGATAGACTTCTCTGTTATAGTTATGGATGGAGTTAGGCTTGTGTTGTATAATTATGAATTTACTTAGGCTTTATCACATACACTTTTTTATATTTCTACTTCCAGTCTGATACCATACATTGCCCAAAGATAAAATCACTGTTAAAAAAACCAAAGTACCTGTCTGAACTTAAACCCAACAGTGCCCTATCTCTACTGATATATTTTTTTTAATGTAAATTACAGCACAAAAATGGAAGGAGAGCAAAAAAATTCCATCAAAATTGTTCTGGAGAGCAACAATAATAAAGTTATTGAACCCAATGACTCAGAATTCATGGATGAATCACGGGACTATAAACTACTTCAATGTGTACAATCAGTAGATTTCCTGATTCAAAATGAGGACATTTCTGACAATCAAATATTAGAAGTTCTGTTAAATTTGGAAAAGGAATCTGAAAAATAAATTTATATTTAATAATTCAAAAATTGTTTGAGACATTATTCATTTTTATATGTATTTCTTAAACTAGTACCAAATTGATTATAATGTAAAGTCAAACTTAAAATATACTGTGCAACTTTTTTGTATTACATAGTAAGTTTGCTCATAGTTACTTCCTTTCTCCCACTATATTATCTCCAATGTGTATTTAACATCTCTTTATCATCTCCTACCTCCATATTGTTTCTGCTTTCCTGACAGACTATGCTATGAATTCCATATACCACAATAACTTCTGTAACAACATGCAAGATATCTACAAAGGAGACGGTGTATATTAAATTTTAGACTCTGCATTGGTACCTACATGTTGGTACTTAAATAAAAATAAAAAAAATAAAAACAACAAAAAGAACAATTAATAAACATACAATATTTGAAAAGTCTATCATTCTTTCTTCCCCATAGTATGCTCCCCGGTCCGCTTCCCGGTGCGCGTACCGGGCGCTCCCCCCGCAAAAAAACGAAAAAAAAAATTATTTTTTTGCCCTTTACGGGGCCCTTTTAAAGCCCCCACATCAAACCTAGGGGGTCAGGGAGGGTCTACTCTGCCCCCTTATGGTCATTTCCCCCTATGTTTTGGCCACCTCTCATGTCTCGATCGTACCGAGACACAAGATGGCGGCCGCTCCGGACTGTTTAGAATGTTTACAGACACCCGAGAGCCAATCAGCTTTCCGTACGCAAGTCGCGTGGCGCGCCCGGTGGGCATCTTTGGGCTACATTGGGCTATATTTGGCTATATTGGGCTACATTTGGGCTCTAACATATATATAGCCCAATGTAGCCCAATATATATTTTTTCAAAGTTAATTTTCGTAAAAACACTTGAGCATATATCTTGAGACATAGCAAAGGCACATCGGGCTACCAGTCCCTACAATTTTGCCAAATTTTTTTTTTATATTGATTTTTTTTTTTTTTTTTTTTGCCCTGGTGCGCTCCCGGGGCGCGTACCGGGGAGCGTCCCGTTCGCGCCAATATCGAGAACGAAAACATGATCGTGACGTATCGCGTCGCGGTGTCCGCGTGATACGCACGGCGTAAGCGCATCCGGAAGCACTCGAGCAAATACGAACGCACAACGTAAGCATCCGGAAGCACACGACGCGACCCGGAGCGCGCCCCCGGGCGCGCCTGGGGGCGCGTAGCATAAGCGCGTCGGGTCATGTGACCTGAAAATAACACTTTTCTTTGGTTCATAACAGTTTCGGTTTCATAATGATGAAGCCCCAGGTCATGTGACCTGAAAATAACACTTCTCATTGGTTCAGAACAGTTTTTTTTCCAAATGATGAAAGACCCCACATTTTTTCCTTATTCTGACTTTGTCCTTTGACTTAGGAAGACCTGTTTGTACCTCTCTGTACCTTTGCGATCTATATAATGGCTTCAGTAGCAGCAGCAGCTGGTGCATCTGCACCACCACCACCACCACCACCACAACCACCAAGAGGACCACCTCAAGATTACATTGGTGGTCAACAAGAGGAGGAGGAGGAAGAGGAAGAGGAGGATGGGGGAAGATGGCTGTCTGAACAAAATACCCCATACAAGCCCAAGTCACACATTGTATGGGAGTTTTTTTCAATCCCAGAGGGCAAGAAAAAGGTGACTTGCCTAATCTGTAAGGAACAACTCTCAAGGGGCAACCCAAACAAAAAATATTCCTTTGGTAACAATACCATGATTCGACATATGATCCGTAAGCACCCTAACAACTATTCTCGTGCAGAGCTCAGAGAAATGGCCAGTAACCTCCCCCAGTCTTCAAGGACCACCTCCCAAAGAAACGAACCCACTTCATCGGGACCAGAAACATCAGAGATGATGCCTTGTATTCAGCCACGATTTGCTGATTTTAAAATCACTTGTACAGAATGTGGCAAGCTTATCGCCTATGGTGAAAAGAGAGTAAAGCTCATCGTCCTTGCAGGTGACAATCACAAGTGCTCCAAAAAGAAATAATTTTTGCCGTTTTTTTTTTTGCTCCAGTTGAGCCAGTTTCAATTCCCTTTTTTTTGTTTCTCCCCCTAAAAAATACAAAAAAATATAAAACTGTTTTGAAAAGCCAAAAAAAGTACAAAATGTTCAAAAAACATTAAAAAAAATATAAAACAACAAAAAGAAGAAAAAAAACTGTTCTTTTTAGAACTACCTCCAATTTCTAAAAAAAGGCTTCATTTTTTAAAAACTCTGTCATTCTTTTTTCCCCATGGTACGCTCCCCGGTCCGCTCCCCGGTGCACGTACCGTGCGCTCCCCCCGCGCAAAACGGAAAAAAAAATTATTATTTTTTTGCCCCGCGAGGCCTTTTTATAGCCCCCACATCAAACCTAGGGGGTCAGGGGGGTCTACCCTGCCCCTTATGGTCATTTCCCCCTTTGTTTTGGCCACCTCTTGTGTCTCTATCCTACCGAGACACAAGATGGCGGCCGCTCCGGACTGTTTTGAATGTTTACAGACACCCGCGAGCCATTCAGCTTTCCGTGCGCAAGTCTTGTGTCGCGCCCGGGGCGCTCCCCGGTACGCGTACCGGGGCGCTGCCATAGATATATATATTTTTTGGAACCTAAATTACTCAAAATCCACTGGAGCACATATCTTGAGACATAGCAAAGGCACATCGGGCTACCAGTCCCTACAATTTTGCCAAGTTTGGTGGAAATCCATTCAGCCGTTCGGGCTAAAAGTGAAACCGACCGCCCTATGGAAATTAACATGGGGAAAACACGATTTGGGACCCCCCTTTTATCTCAGCCCCCGCTTGACGAATCCCCCCCAAACTTTCAGGGAAGGAGCGGGCCATTTTCCTGGAGAAATTCGCGAAGATTCGTCCACCGGCGCCAAAGTTATTCCCAATAGAATGTTGCGGATTTCCTATGGAAAGTAGATCCTAACTATAACTACCTACTGGCGACCGCCAGTAGGTAATATATGTGTATATATATATATATATATATATATATATACACATTTTTTTTTTATTTTATTAAAACATTTATTCTTTTAAATTGCATTATTTATAGTATTTTTATTTATTATTTTATTTTATTACCCTTTACACCCTAAAAACGAATCCCACCCTGCTCCCTTTAAATACCCCTGCACCGCATAATCATAACCCAGCCTTACTCCTTAAAATACCCCAACACCCTTTAACACTAACCCATCTTAACCCTATAAATATACCCTGCACCCCAAAACTCAAACCTATCCCTAAACCCTAAAATACCCCTGTACCCCAAAATCCAAACCTAGCCCTGAACCCTATAAATACCCCTGTACCTCAAAACCCAAACCTACCCCTGAACCCTAAAAATACCCCTGTACCCCAAAACTCAAACCTAGCCTTGAACCCTAAAAATACCCCTGTACCCCAAAACCCAAACCATCCCCATAACCCTAAAATAGCCCCGTACCCCAAAACCCAAACTTGGCCCTGAACCCTTAAAATACCCCTGTACCCCAAAACCCAAACCTACCCCTGAACCCTAAAAATACCCCTGTGCCCCAAAACCCAAACCTACCCCTGAACCCTAAAAATAACCCTGTACCCCAAAGCCCAAACCTACCCCTGAACCCTAAAATACCCCTGTACCCCAAAACCCAAACCTAGCCCTGAACCCTAAAAATACCCCTGTACCCCAAAACCCAAACCTAGCCCTGAACCCTTAAAATAGCCCTGTACCCCAAAACCCAAGCCTATCCCTGAACCCTAAAAATACCCCTATACCCCAAAACCCAAACCTAGCCCTGAACCTTAAAAATACCCCTGTACCCCAAAACCCATAACTATCCCTAAACCCTAAAACTTCCCCTGTACCCCATAACCCAAAACTATATCTGAACCCTTAAAATACCCAAACACCCCCAAAACAGTACCACAAAACATATACCCCTATGCCCATACTTACCTTATCCAAACATTAAAAAAAAACATGCTTTTACCATTCATGCATTTACAACGAATTTCGTTGGAAATGTATGATTGGTAAAAGCATATAAAATGTAATACCAAGAAAATTGCGGAATAATGGGTGTTTACCCTCCCCCGGTAAGTACATTGGTGACACGGCGGCCCACATCTCCAGCAACATACTCATATTTTTTCACCACCCATTTGAAAAATGCACAGGTCTCTCTCATTGATGGCCAGCACGACATACACTTTAAGACACACCTCCCGCCACAAGTTCTAGAATTACGAACTTTAGAGCTGGGGAGCTACGTTCAAATCTCAGCATCAGCTCAACATCCTGTGATTCCAGGCAAATCGCTTTGTCTCCCCGTGCCTACCACAAATTAATGTGTTCTTCTGTAATGTAAATTGTGCTCATGCCATGTTGTCGAGTTTGCACTATATAATATTGCAAGGAAAAATAAAGTAGGGAAACTCGAGTTCACACACTACTGAACGCGCACTCTTTAGTGCATCAGCAGTGCACTGTGAATCGGAGCGTTTCACAGGCCTGTCACAGATAAGAAATGCTATCAAAACGAAATCCTACAAAACAATATACTACTGGCCGGCAGCAATTCATACCCGGACAACGTCGGGACGGGCTGGAAGTGCATAATAAATTAGTCCTTGGAGAAATCAATAATCCAAGCAAGGGGAAGTCCTAAAGGCTTAAGAGTCTGTTTTTCCAAGAACTTGTTGTGACGTGGATGGACGGATGTAGGTAGCCATGCCTGTATTTGGTTAGCATGGATAATGCCTAAATAAGGGTAGGATTTCAATGCCTAAATAAGGGCAATGTGAATTGTGCCTATATAAGGGCATAAATCGGGAAACCTATATACGTTATCTAAATCAACCCACAACACCCACTCCAGTTTCGTATGAACGACATTACTAAATTCTAAACATGCTAAACATATCTAAAATATAGCTACACATGAATTGCTAAAAAGATGTCTAAAATACATTGTAAAAAATGCATTAAAACTGTTGCTATGCATAAAAATGCAATGGTGCTGTACGTATTAAAGCAATACTTTCATTCCAAGCATATATTACAGTGAATACTAAATGAATGAACATACATATATATATCCTTGGGCCATCTGGTCTGCACATGCTTGTTACACGCACAACGCACTTTATTAAAACCCTTGTTCCCAAAGCGTTTTGTGCCTAATTGTGCCACCTTTTTCATCTTTGATGCCATTTCATCAAATATTCATTATAAGATTAAACACAGTAAAAAGAATCGCACACAATAAGTTTTGGGAATTCACGATCCGTATTTTCAAGTGCCATTGTAAATGCTTGTAGTTCAGCTCGCTGAACTGTACAATCTCCTTGAGTTCGTTTTTTTGTGACCATTGGTCTAAATTTGCCATCACTTATGCGACCTTTAACAATCGCGCATGCTGCACTATAAGCTTGCTTACCCCCCGTAGCGGGTTGTGCAAATATGACAGTATAAATTATTAATTTGTACTGCTCAAGAGGAATAATCTCAGTAGGCAGAAGACATTTGTGTTCGTATTGCAGGAATGCTTGTGTTTTTAAATAAGGATTAAAAACATATTCAACTTCTGTTGCAGCAAGTGAATTAACCCATTGTAGCCATCTCGGATGTAAAGCTTTTGCATTCGGAATGCTAGCTTTTGTAACTGCCTTAAGGCTGGTGCAGGGGTTACGACCATAGTGCGTTTCCCCTGTGCTAGGGCTCTTTCTTTTGCTACAGCGGTTTGAACTGCTGTCAGAATTTTTTCTGTTGATGTAAATTTAATTTCTGCTTATGTATACTAATGTGATTAGTATGCAATTGGTACTTTTTCACCTTCTTTAAAAGTTAAGTAGGTGAATCAGCATTGACCCGGAATAATTCGGATCACTAAGTTGCGTACGTTTACGCATGTTTGTAAGTGTTTTGTTGCTAACATGTCGGCTTGAAGTGATCGCAGGTTATCTGTGTGTTCTTGTGTTCAATGTGTGTTTTTAAAATCAGGTTTTATCAATTCGTAGAAAGGTTTATCCCTTTCTGCGTAGTTTAGAATTTATGTTCTTCCAAAAGTCAGGAAACCTATAATCCACTGTAAGTTTTTCAGCGTTTTTGGAGGTTGGAGCAGCGCACACTTTTTTAAAAAGTTGGCTGCCAGGCTTTTGCCTTCTCTTGATAGTTCATATCCTAGGAAAAAGACGTTGAGGTGGGCAATTCTTGATTTTTTTAAATTGAATTCATGACCCTCAGAGGCGAAGCCAGTATAATGGTGTTCACCCTGTTCAAGGGCCTGTTTAGGTCATCGTCTGTCAGATAGATATCATCAACATATGACAATGCCTCGTCATCATAAATTTGTAGTGACTCTGTTACCTTTGCTGAGAATAACCCCGGGCTGTCCTTGAACCGTTGTGGGAGTCGACAGAGGTGACGCTGGGTCCCCATTACTGAGAAAGCTGTCAAATACCTGCTTTCAGGTGCTGTGTTTTGACAAAATAAACCGTTAGAAATATCTAATGTGGTTTTATATTTTTTATGCACAATGTTATTCATTAATGCTGTACTATGTGCATTTTGCACTGCAAATGTTTTACAACAAGAGTTTAGGTGTCTGTAATCCAAAACTAGATGATATGTATTGTCTGGTTGGGAAACAGGAAACAAAGGATTGTTCATTGATGAGGGGCATGTTTCAATCACCCCTTGGTATTCAAGTTGCTCTATGATCTCCCTGACCTGTTTTTTAGCTTTTTGCTTAATCGGGTACTGCCTCTGCGCAGTTGGTTGATTTTGTAACTGGATTTTGTGGTGAGCTGAGTCCTCAACCCATCCTACATGATTTTTGTATAATGCTGGGGCTTGGGCGACAGCCCATTTCCTGGCATACGTATATTTTAAATGTACTGGAACATGGTTGGAGAAGGATGGCATAATGATGTTTTCGCCATGTGGGCACTCCCTGACAAATTCTGGTGGCCAGTCCTGTTCTGCTAGAAGTATATCATAACCCTTTAAAAGATTCTCCCAAAAGAGTGCTTTCACTTTTCTTGGTATGTCTCCCTCTATCCGGATTCCAGAGTGTTATTTCATATGACCTATGTGAAGAGCTAACCCTAGTGTCTACAGTCTCAACTTAAAGGTTCTCAGAATCCTCTGCATGTGTGATCTTCAGACCTGCTACCTTCTTCTTGGACAATTGAGGTTTTGGTTTGTTTTTCTGAATGTGTTGATCGTGTTTGGACTTTAAGCGTCCTTTTTTTTTATCTGACCGTCCTCTTCTTTTGGATGTCTTTGACAATATCTGAAAGGTACGAGAGGAACGTGTATCAGTATCTTGATACCTATCAGGTTTTCTCAAATTATCCCTATTACTGAGGTTGTACCTCCTTTCAGAGGGCTCCTTTTTAATGAGACCTACCTCGGGATTGAGAACTTTTCTCTTTTGAATGTGTTTGTTATTTTCCCACTTCTTTTTAGAAGAGGTAGGATTGTGTTTAATAGAGTCCTTCTCAGTACCTCCAGACAGTTGTGGTTTAACTGGTTTTCCACCCAAACTGTCTCTGCCTAATTCTTCATAGGATTTTTCAATTATTCTAGCTAATTCTTGTGGTCGTTCTGTTACATCAAATTCCCTTAACTTCTGGCAGGTTGTCACTGATGCTGCCTCTCCTTTAATATTAGAGAATATTATTGTTGAGACCTGGTCAAACATTTTCAGTAACTTCATACCTAAATTCAGAGCAGGCTCTGCCCCGTATCTATTTTGAATTTGTTTCAGGACATCAGGTATTACCGCCACAGACAGAACACCATGGGCCAGATGTCGGTGGCCCAATACCGATCGGTAATGGCCGAAATTACCGAATTTCGGCCGTTACCGACTGGTATTGGGCATTTGGGATGTAGGTGGCCTAAATTGCAAATTCGGTAATTTACTGATTCAGTATTTTAAGGAATCGGTAAATTACAGATTCCTTAAAATACCGAATCAGTAAATTACCGATTCCTTAAAATACCGAATCGGTAAATTACCGAATTTGCAATGTAGGGAGCACTCAAATGAGTGCTTTCCCCATTTTAGGATTCGTTATTTACCACCAACTATAAGTTGGTGGTAAATAAGGAATACCTTTGAAAATGCAATCTGTGCATTTTCAACTGGGCCATGTGGCAGACATACATGCCCTTAGGGCATGTATGTTTGCCACATCTGCACACAAGCACGATTCGGGGGTGCAACAGGGTGTCACAGTGACACCCTGGCACCCTTGAATGTTTCCCCCATTTTACCGAATCAGTAATTACGTTTCGGTAATTGCCATTCAATCCTATGGGCCTCCAGGCCCATAGGAATGAATGGCAATTACCAAATCGGTAAATACTGATTTGGTAAATACCGAATCTTACTGATTCGATAAATTTTACCAAAAATTTATCTACATCCCATTTACCTATTCTTAAATATCGAATCGGTAAAATTCGGTATTTAAGAATAGGTAAATTGGTATTACCTACATCTGGCCCCATGTGTTTTAGTGTAGATAGCAGAAAAGACTGTGCCCCAAGTGGTGCAGTCTTCCAGATGTGGTGTTATCCCCATTGGTAAACAGATTGTTAGTATTCTGTGTTTCTCATAAGGGCTAGTATTAGGAAATACCGCTTCGATTTGAGTAATTTTTTGAGCTATTCACGCTTTGTGGACATTTTACCCATTATTGCGTGTAGCATCTGTGGAGTGATTTTTAGCACATTCCTCTGGTGAGAGGTTTGTCTTGGAATAACTATTGTTGGTTGGACTGTGAAAGTCTGCATGACATATTGAACCAATTGTCTATATATTTTGAATAACTCTTTGATTTGAACAAGTATTTCTTCATTTGACATTTCTTCAATGTCAGGATGAGGTGTGTAACCGGCTAAAATCGGCCATGTTGCTCCTGGTCTACCTAGTGGACCGAGCCTGGTAATGTGATTTGAATGTTTTGGGGCGCCTTTAAACCAGAGACCATGCTCCTGGTATGTGAGTAGAATTTCAATATCCTCGAAAGGAATATTTTCCTCAGGTGGATCATCTTCTTTGTAGAAGTGAAACATTTTAGTTATTGGATGTGATTCAGGGAATACTATGCATGAGTAGAATACCTCTGTCTGGTGAGATTCATGTGCCTCTATCACAAAAACTGCTCTATCACCTCTTGGTGTTAGTCCATGTTTTATGCGTTTTAGAGTGATGGCCCTTCTTAAATTTGGGGCAATGATTATCGCATTTTCATTGGTTTCATTAAAATCTGTATAATCAAAAGCTGCTGCGATTTTGTCGGGTACAGCCCCACCGGTTCCAGTGATAGTGCCGTCTTCGGTCAATGTTTAAAGAAAATTGCAGAGCAAGTTTCAAGGGAACAAAGATAAGGTGCACAATATTTTGTAACACTGTATCCTTAAATGTTGAACAAACCAAACAGCTAATACACAGGATTTTCTTCCTACTCAGCTATGGCGGATATTATCACTACCCACTCCAGACATCTTATGGAGTTTTCTGAGTAGGAGTCTCTGAGAAAAGCACAACTGAGTTACTTCAGTATCTAGCGTTAAATAAGTGCCTTAGCAAAGCGTTGGGCGCCATGTAGTGTAGTTCTTATATCCATGATAGGCTCTTCACATTGGAATAATATACACTATAGATTTGACATAGGACTGAGGTCAGTATTTCTCTATTGAGTACATTAAACTTAATTACTTGTGTGTGCCAGCTAACTCAGAGGTCACTAGAAACTTCTTGAATAAACAAGAAGGGATTCGTTTCTGACAACTACATAAACATGACAACTTTGTTTCCCTTAGAATCAGAACATTCTCAGAATCGCAGTAATAATAGATAACAGTTTCACTCAGTCAATCGTGCATGCTTCGTTTCTACAGAGTTTACAAAGAAATAGGTAGACAGGCGTTTCAATAAAAAGGGGTTATTAAACAGTCTTATTTCTCCTGCAAGAGATATAACTGTTTCAATCAGAAGACAGAATGCAGAGTATAATACGTACAGCTTTAGCAGTAAGTTAAAATAATACTGAAATTGAATGGTTTGTCGCTATGACAAATATTCATAAAAATACATACATAAAGAACACAGGCTAAAATGTGAATACTCATATGGTGCTTCTAGCTAGTTATACCCCAGTGTACCTAACCTAAGTGCAGTACGAGGTGAGAAATAGGTGCTGTTTTTCTATAGTCTAGTTTAGCTATAATTAGATTGGTGTTGCCAAGATTTGCCAAAAAGCCCCTCTAGGTTCTAGTCTGCTCCATACCTTAGAATGAGAGAGGTTGGAATCTCTTTCCGGGTCTCGATCTCTGACACCCCGCAAGGGGACAGCCCTCTGGGCGCAACGGTGGAGATCGCTACTGGCGATCTATTTCATCAATAAATTGTATCCTCAATCATTTGACGATAAAGTTTTCAATGAAAATAAATCTTTTATTTGATTCATAAATCCATTTGTTTATACCTTATATCCAATGTTGTTTTAATCATCATATTTCAAACTGGTTTTAAAGAATATTCCCAATATATTACGTGCACTGCTGTGCACTTCGTCAGGGAAAATCTAAATGAGACCAAAACAATTAACTAAATGAGGGTCCACCCCTTGAATATTCATAAGGTCATTTACAAATTGTCAATAAAACATGTGTATAATTATATGAGCTGTTAGCTATCTAATAGCATGCCTCATGTGTCACCGTCTGAATCCTATAGATTGGTGCCATAGTAATGTGCAGATATAAAACGTGCATTGTGAATCTCTGCTAAAGGGTAACATGCATATGTCCCAAGTGGGAATAGCTGGTTTCGGTGATGAGAAAAACCGAGATGTTGATCTTAGTGACTTAGTTAGAAATTATTCAACATGTTCGTGTGAAAAAAATAGTAAACATGCGTAAAAAACGTGCTTAAAAACATGCTTAACAACATGGTTCGGTGTTGCCGTTAGGATGACATCATATTGCTACAAATAGTCTGGACTCCATAGGACAGAGTCTTGCTTAACGTGCGGTACAATTACACGATGCGGTTAAAGTGAAAATTGTGCACTGAGAGTACTGCTCGGTTCGTAAAGAATCGAGCAGTGACAAAGATTTAAAAGTGGCGGTCTTGGTTACGCGATGTAGTCTTACCTCGCGTTCAGTTTGTCGTTCTACCAGCAGTGTTGCTAAAGTTTATCGAGTGCAATCTTGAGTGTCTAGCAGGCATTATTAGTGGA
Source organism: Lissotriton vulgaris (assembly GCF_964263255.1). NCBI lineage: Eukaryota > Metazoa > Chordata > Amphibia > Caudata > Salamandridae > Lissotriton > Lissotriton vulgaris. Next base: position 55,447 of record NW_028252425.1, read on the forward strand.
TACAAAAAGCGGACTACTGATCATATGATCAGATGTGGGAAGACGGGTGCCATCTTTGAATGTGTTTTTTAAGTGTGTTAGGTGGATAAACATCAGTGTCATGAGATGTTGAAACAGCATGAGCAAATAGTGTAATTAATTTGCTATTGGTGTGACAGTGGGTGTCATTGGATACATTTGATAAGTGAATCTGTGGTCGGTAGCATAAAGTTAATCACTGTGATGTAGAATAAAGGTACATTGAAACCTAACAAGTGTGCAATGGATAAACAAAGGTGAGAATCATCATCATGATTCATGGTGACATAAGCAATGATAAACTAAATGATGGTGTTTTTATATCGATGGTGAATCAAATAAGCATAAAATTAAAGAAGACAATTAAAATTGTTGCATTATAGGTAACAAGCGAATTTCAAGCGGTCATTGAGTCCTTTTGGTTTCATAGAGTCCATTTGATATATCCAGGTGTTCTCCCTCTGTAAGAGGATTTTGTTATTATCCTTGTCTTCAACTTTCTTCACAATCTCCAGGATGGCAAATTGTAATTGTGCAATGTTATGCGATCTTTCATTGAAATGGGTGGCTACGGTGGA